>NC_140486.1:70633599-70793599 GCF_964271855.1 Acomys minous | reverse complement strand
CATCAAACAGAAGCGCTCTTTTGAAATTGTTCCCTTTGGTCTTTTTCCTCTCCTTTTTGTTTTACTGCTCACTCAGCGGTTTTACATATTTTCTGGGCACCCATGATGGGGCCGGGCCTCAGCTTGGCTTTCTACTAGGGAAACTGATATACAGTAAAGCTCGTGGAATCTGATATCCAGGAGCTTTACCCAGAGTGGGTCAGGGAAAGAAAGGGTCATCAGAACCCTGTAAATTAATGTCAGATAGACATAAAGCTGTGTGATCGACAGAGGGTTCCTCTGTTAGAGAGAGTGACCAAGAAGCCATGGAGTTGGTTAGCAGAGGCCATGTAGCATCTGGGTCCCAGAAGGGAAGTCCTTGGAGGGTCTACCCTGCCCTGGTGCCAACGCATGCAATAGAGTCTCACAGATTACAGTTTGTAGTTTGGCAGTTGCACAGAACTGAGAGTGGCTGGGGAGGTAGCGGGTTAAACAGGTATGTTCATAGAGAGGCAGGAGGGGCTGAAGCACACCAAGAGAGAAAGGGATTAAAATGGGCCTCTTTATTGGATGCACGATCTGTCAATCACAGAAATGGATGAGTTTTATGAAAGAAAGAGAAAGGGTTTACTCATGAGGCAGTCAAGCACAGAGACAGGACGTGGACCAAGCCTCAGACCCACCGCCATGAGAGCGGGGTTTGACAGCATTTACAGAATAAGGAAGAGAGGTTACTTAAGGCATGTGCCGAGGTGACATGATGCGGAAAACATGTATCAGACATCTTCATGTGTATGATTGAACTCCAAGAAGCTACAGCTTTGGCCTGATCTTTAAGCTGGGGTCTTCTGTCCCTTGATGCCAACAATGTCACCCACTGGACACGTGCACATGCTCAAGAGTAAGATCAGTGGCTCCAATAAACAGAAGCAGCTTTCAAGCCCTGAAAAGTTACCTGGATAATCATTAAGAGTCATGAGTATTGCATGCAGCTGACCTGTGGGAGTCTAATAACCCCACTCATCCACATGGGCTCCATATTAATAGTTTTTTAATTAAAAAATGCAAGTGAAAAAACATTATTTGGATTTTCTCTCAATGTCAAAAGGGCTAGAGATGAGGTTGAAGGTCTAGCCTGGACTCAGATCTATGATACATAAGCTTGAAAACTTTAGTCAGGCAACTGGCAGCCTTGGGGAAGCTCTGGGCCCTTGAATGATGCAATTGTAGCTGTCACTCGGGCCTGATGTGACTGATAGGTGGCAGGGAGAGCAGCCACCATTTCTCCTCGTGTTCCCTTTGGGCCTAGCACCTTGTTATATTCTTGTTCGTCGTGACACAATCGCCATGGACTCCAAGGAAAGAGTGACATAACAGCCAACGAGGGGAAGTAGGAATGGGCGTGAAAATCACGCACCTACCTATGCAACACAGGCTCAGAAACAAGAGCAGAGCGCAGAGCAGAGGGATACTAGCCACCTGTCAGATGAGCTGCCCACATCTTCCTGCCCTCGAAGGCTCGTGCCTGAGTGCTGCTTCTCCGGAGAGCCCCATGTCTGACGTGTCGGCCTTGCTTTCCTCTCCATGTGTTGGATCCCTGCTCAGCCTGTCCTGTCCTGCAGCTTTATTTGTGCAGTGATCTAGCAACTCCATGCCTGCCTAGACTTGCGCAGGCAGAGGTTGGCAGCAGAAAACAGCACGATTCCATCAGGGCGCTCCGGGCTCTGTCTTTTTGATTAAAGCATATAGCTATCATCAAAGCCAGCTCCTGGCTCCCGTGGAGTTGGGGTGCACATAGCTCTTTGGGTTCATCATTGCAACTGTTTAATACCTATCTTCCATCAAGAGAAACACCACTGAGGAGCTTCACAGGGTCCCTGGGAAATGTGCTGCATCCATTCATCCCAGCAGGGGAGGCTTCCTGGCACGACCCCTCCTACCAGCCGATCTCCTCTGCTGTGTGCCAGTGGACCGCTCCACAAATACAGACGCTTTGCAAGCCCACATGGCTTTTTCATGGCTTCTTTGGGAGCAAAAAAAAAAAAGCATTTCTCAAATATAGCAGTTTGGAGCTGAAAGAAAAGGAGTCGAAATGCCAGGACTTGACAGAGGACAGTGTAGACACCAGCAGGAGTTCCCCAGAAATACCCAGGGTGTGGGGAAACTGTGCGTCTCTCCGGCTCCGAAGGCTGGCTGCTGGGAGCGAGCTCTGTGTATATGAAAGTGGCATAAACAAGGAGACATATCTGAAGAGAATCGGGCTTGCTGCTCTGTCCTGCCTGGGCTTGTGCCCCTTCCTTGTTATTCCAGGGGAACCAGTGTTGTAATCATCTCTTCCAGACTGAGTTACTGTGTCTGTCTCAAGGGAAGGAATGCGTTTACCCAAGCCAGAAAGAAAATGCATGGCTGCACTCATCCCATTTGCCCAGTGTCGGCTGCAGCCATTCACCCTGCACTCCAGCGAGTCTCCAGGGGCAACGTTTTCTCCTCACACAACTTCGTTCACTCAAAATTTTCCTCACTTAGGGTTTCAATCTTCACTTCCTGGAAACTGGTCTTTGTGATAGAGAACAACCAACCCACGAGGTTACCTTTTCACTGAGGCATTTTTCCTGTCTTCCTTTAAGTTTTGCCACTGGCTGCGCTGTGGATGGAGGAAAGGTGAAGTGTGCCTGCAAACCCGGATACACAGGAGCACAGTGTGAGAGGTAGGTTTCTCCCTGCGCTGTGTGCCCGTTTCCCAAAATCTGCAGGTGGAGTTGTTGGACAGGATGGTTTAGGACTGGGACCCCGCTGCCAGCTAGAAAGATTTTGGTGAAAAACACAAGACTGCTCCCTTAATAAGTCATTACCAACAATCTCTCTCGTTTCCATGTTTTAGAGTGAGAATGAGGCACATATGCCACACAAACACACAAACACACAGGCTTATATTCCCCACACACACATCACCGTGTGCCCTAGGCGCCATCCTCATACCTACAGGCCCTTCCTCATCTCTGCACATCCTCCCTCCTCCTCCCACCGCACCCCTAGCCCTCAGTCAGTCCCCCTGCATACCTATCCTTTCCCACATCCGTATGTATTCTTTATACAGCTCTCATCTTCTCCCATAGGGCTATATGTCACTTCTCCTATTTTCTTAAATACTGCTCCCCAAAATAACTGTGCATGCTTTTATTTCTGTAGAGACTCATAGGCCCACACCAATGTACAGATCTCTATATACCCTTATCCCCACCAATATTATATATATATATATATATATATATATATATATATATATATATATATATATACACACACACACACACACATATATAACTTTTAGTTATAGCTCCAAATATAACTTGTACACACACACATGCACACATGCACTGCTTCTCACAGTATATTTTTAACACTCAGGAAAGCCTGTTCTTTTTTCAACCCCTGGTATCAATCATGACACAGCTCATATTAGATGTGTATATTAATGCTCATGAAACAAAAGACTAATATTGCAGGTTGTAGAAGGGCAAGTGTCCTAGAGATACATGTCAGCTATTCATAGACAGATTGTCTTGAGTAGCTTCTGTGCACTGGATGCTGTGTAGGTTGAGTAAGTTGACCCGGGTTCTAATACACCTCCATCCCACCTCTCAGTAATCCAAGGGGGCACGCTGCAGGAAATACGCTAAGTGTTTTGTTACCCTCCGGGTCTATACCCAGATGAAATGTTGATGCTGGGGGATGCATGGGGTACTAGTCACAAAACCAGCTGTGCTGAGTTGAGCTGCATCTGAGGGGACAACCAGCTAGCCTTGGAGAGCAAGGCATGGGAGGGTCAACTCTATGGAGCTGGTAAGGGTATGCAGGCTGGAAAAGGAGGCCTGGGGATGCATTCTAAGTCTTGTGACTTTAAAGTTGGAAGCTGCCATCTGGGAGAGCCTCTTCCTGGCTTTAGCCTCCTTGAGGTTCAGTACAAACAACAGAGTCAATGACAGCAACAGGTTCAGTGAGGCATCTGTTTAACTTGGGCATTTGATTTGAAGAGACATTTTTAATTAACAGCTCTTCTCTCAGCATATGCTACACTTGGTGTCTCAAAGCAAGTTATTGTTTGTTAATTAGAAGCAGCTTTCCACAAGTGCCAGGTTGATGACAACATTTTTTTTATTTTATTAAACATGGATTGCACACCTAAGCATCACTCATGGCACTATTTGTTAAATCTGAATGACAAATAAGAAAGTCAGGGGTGAGAATTAGGAGTATTCCACGAAGAGAAGTCTAACTTGGGGCAGCGGGGCTGGGGTTGGGGGGGGGGGCGAGGAGTGAGCTGCCTGCCTAGGTACAGAAAGGCGTTCTAGCCCCTCCCATGCCCTGCTCACTTCTCTGTCCCTCAGCCACACAGAGCCACAGATGGGCACGTCCTCTGTTCTTTATCCCTGTACTAATGTCATCTGAGAAAGCAGGAAGTATTGCTTCATCCTTTATGTTTAGCTATGAAAAGAAGATAAGAGAACCATTTCTGGTCATTAGTAATGTACGCTTTGTAAGAATTAGGAAGAAGAATTAAATGGCCTGCCAGGCTCACTGGCACTCACCTATAATCCCAGTACTTGGGAGGCAGAGGCAGGCGGATCACTGTGAGTTCGAGGCCAGCCTGGTCTACAAAGTGAGTCTAGGACAGCCAAGGCTAACACAGAGAGACCTTGTCTCAAAAAATAATAATAACATGTTTTATTTTTCTTACTAATTAAATTTAAAAGTCAAGGTCATATGTCATTAAACTTGGAGGTTAGGGCTTGACTCCTTAGTACATTACCTGGAATCACAGTGGCTCCTGGGCAGAGGCAGCAGCTGTGACTCCTGTGAGTTACGTCACCTCCTTCTATACTGCACTGCTGTAGTCAGTGTCAACATCGATTACATAGCCTTGAAATCACACATTAGGAACTATAGAAAGTCTTCCTCCATGTAAACATTTAAAACCTGTGGATTTATTTCTATGAATACGCTGGCTTCAGATTAAACGATATGTATGTGATGTCTTCGGGAGCATAATTCTTAATACAAACAAGCCCACCTGATTTCTGTGTTGATGACATCATGTGTTTCTCGGCCATTCAGCTACCTGAGTGAGCAGTCAGGGGTAGCAGCAGATGGGATATGAAGGAGTGGCCCCATCTGCCTCTGCCTCTGCCTCTGCCTCTGCCTCTGCCTCCAGCCTCTGCCTCTGCCTCCAGCCTCTGCCTCTGCCTCTGCCTCCTGCCTCTGCCTCTGCCTCCAGCCTCTGCCTCTGCCTCCAGCCTCTGCCTCCAGCCTCTGCCTCTGCCTCTGCCTCCTGCCTCTACCTCTGCCTCCTGCCTCTGCCTCTGCCTCCAGCCTCTGCCTCTGCCTCTGCCTCTGCCTCCAGCCTCTGCCTCTGCCTCCAGCCTCTGCCTCTGCCTCCAGCCTCTGCCTCTGCCTCTGCCTCTGCCTCCTGCCTCTGCCTCTGCCTCCAGCCTCTGCCTCTGCCTCCAGCCTCTGCCTCTGCCTCCAGCCTCTGCCTCTGCCTCTGCCTCCAGCCTGTGCCTCTGCCTCCTGCCTCTGCCTTGTGCCTCTGCCTCCTGCCTCATTTATGGAATAAAATGAATTTGCCTTTGTGAAGTTTTCCTTGTCACCAGTCTGTATCACCTTTCGTATTACCCAGCTATGGTGTCTCAAATAGGGAGAATAAGGTGGGATAAATGACGGGTTATTTGAATGTTTTGTGTAGGTGTGCACCAGGATATTTTGGGAACCCACAGAAATTTGGAGGCAGCTGCCAACCATGCAATTGTAACGGCAATGGCCAGTTAGGTACATGTGACCCCCTAACTGGAGGTAAGTTTCATGCACGCCCCTGCAGATGTGCATCTTAAAGCTGCTGAGACGCCGGTCTCCCGGGCATGCTGTAGGGCTAGCTCACAAACTGCTACTTCCCTTGACAGTGCTTGGGTAATAGTGGTAGCTTTGAGGAATAAATATTTCATCAAGGTTTTTTAAAGTAAATTGTTTTAAACCCCAATAAGTTATAGCTCAAATAACCTCAGACTGTCTTTAGTGATTTTACTGAGATGTTCTTTGGATACCATCAGGTTTTGTTTTGACTTTATTTTAAAGTCATGTGTATGTGTCTGCCTGAGCATACATATGCATGTACGCCAGTGTCAGTGGAGGTGTGAGGCATAGAACCCCCTAGAATTGGAGTTATAGTCAGGCCACTCAGTGTGGGTGCTGGGACTTGAACTTGGGTCCCTGACAAAGGTAGTGCTTAACCACTGAGCTAGCTCTTTAGCCACACTCTACAGTTGTTTTTATATCAGCTCTTTTTTATGGGAACCTGAAGAAATTAAAGTGTTCTTTCCCTCTTTGCAAGGATATGGTCAAGTTAGAGGTGTGGGTATTACCACTGTGTGAAAGGTATTTGTCACAGTTTATAGAGAAAAACTTACAACAAAACAGTAGTATTCTTCTGTCATAGAAAATGGTGATATTAAATGTTATAAATTTGGCATAGATCTACTTAGGCAAACTCTCTCATCTTATATTTGGGGGCCAATTGAAGAACTAAACCAAGAATGTGCAGATTAAAGCTGATTAAGCAACTGTCCCTGAAGCAAGGCACAACAAATAGGTTAATAGACATCTAGAATGGTTGCTTGAGAGACTAAGGCAGGGAGGGATTCAGAAGGTCAAGGCTGGCCTGGGCAACTTGGTGAGACCTTCTTTTTTAAAAGTAACCAGAGACCGGACATTCAATAGTTAAGAGTGCTTGCTGCTCTCCCAGAGGACATGGGTTCAGTTCCCACCCTGCAGACCAGGAAGCTCAGAATTGTAACTCAAGCTTCAGGGGATCCAAAGGCCTCTTCTGGCCTTCACAGATACCTGCATATAAGAGGCGCGCACACACACACACACACACACACACACACACAACTACACAACACAATACAAAAATAATCAAAGTAACAGAGGACTGGAGACATAGCTCAGTTGTTGAGTGTTTGCCTGGCATGTACGAGGTCTTGGGTTGAATCTCCACCAAAAGAGAAAAGGAAAGTAGATTATGCCATTTTGAGGAGCTGCCCTGCTTAGACAAGAAATAGTATTATATAAGGAAGGAGGCCACCAAGGAAAGTCCTGCTCATGACGATGGCCAGGGTGAGCACAGGAAAGGAGGGGCCAGTGGTGCTTTAATGATTGAGCAAGTAAAACCTTCCAAAGCAGGCTTTTCTGAAAGCTGAGTTAAAAAGGCAGAGGAAGAAAACATTTAATAAAAATGTCTCTTTTTTTTCCCCCTCCTGATTTTAGACTGTGTAAACCAAGAACCCAAAGATGGCAGCCCTGCAGAAGAATGCGATGGTGAGAAAAAAATAATCCCTCCCTCCTTTTCCAAGCTGTGTTTCATTTAAGATGTGTGAGTGCTGTCCTGGAACAGGCACTTTGTAGACTGGGAAAACAAAGATAAGAGGACAGGGAAAGACAATATTCGTTCAAGTCCTGCCCCTGCCAACTCCTAGCTGTCTACCATCAACAGGCCCCCTCGCCCTCCGAGCCTCAGTTTTATACGGAGAATGGACATCTACCTCATTTAACTTTTAGAGGCTTTCTGAAGATGTCATATTGTTTAACATACTATCTAACCACCTGCATGTAGTGGCACATGTCTGTAACCTCAACACTTGGGGTGCTGAGGCTTGAGGATCGCTAATTTGTGAGACCAATTCTCAAAAACAATCAATCAAAAATAGTCACTAGCAGACACTCCATAAACAAAGGTAATTACTATTATTTTTCCTGCACGCAAAATAAGCACAAATTGCTAAGAGTTCTAGTAAAAATGCTCGCACACATCCGGTTCTCACTTCTTCCCAGAGTGCATAGCCCTCCCTGAGCCATGTAGAGGTGTGATTTCTGCCTGTGCTAACCGTTGTCTGGGGGAACAGGCTATAGCTTTCTCTGTGCCTTGTCTGGGCTCCAGCCTACAGCATGTTTGCCTCTCACTGGGGCCCCTGCAGATTGTGACAGCTGTGTGATGACGCTCTTGAATGACTTGGCCTCCATGGGTGAGGAGCTCCGCCTAGCGAAGGCAAAGCTACAGGGCCTGAGTGTGAGCACTGGAGCTCTGGAACAGATCCGGCACATGGAGACGCAGGCCAAGGACCTGAGGGTAAGCCTTCGGTGGGGTCCCGGCCATGGCTTAGTGAGGATGGCTGGGCCTTGCTCTCTATTGGGATATCAGTTCTGGGAACTTGTCTGCATTCCCAAACCTACAGATGCTTACATCTCTAGTACCAAATGCCGTAGTGTTTTAAGACATAGCACTCTGGCTTGTAAACTTTCAATCATCTCTAGATTACTTATAATAATGAATAAATTCCATCCAAATAACCATTCTACTGCATTGTTCAAGGAATAAAAAGAAAAAATGTTCAGTATAAATATTTTTTCTCTTAAAATTTTTGAACTCAGTGGAATCCATGGACATATAACCATGGGTTCAGAGGGCTGACTTTAGACTGAGCAAAGGAATGCTCCTTAAATCGGGGTACAGGTGACTTCACTTAAAACTCAAGGGTTTCTTTATCCCCCTGATACAAATGAAGCATCAATTTTCACTGGCGAGAAGTGCCCACAGACCCACAGGGCTGACACTTGTAAGTACAGCCTTGAACAGTCCTGGCCTTACTGCTCTCATAATGCCTTCGGTTCTGTGCCTCGTGTCCAGAAGACTCGAACACAGGCTTGATCAAAGTTAGTATAATTCTCTCAAAATGGTTGCTAGAATTTTCTAGGGAAGTGTGTGAGGCTACACTGTCCTTAGATGGTCTGTCTTGTAATAATCATTATATTGAATTTCTGCAAAAGGTATTATATTCATGTGTAAGAGTTGGCTGAGAGTCCCTTTCAAATAATGGATCCGTTTCATCTAAATGACCAAACAGTTCAGAAGCCATGTCCTTTTCCTTTAAGACCTAAATCTGCAGTGTGCCCCCCACTGCCATTCCCAGGGGTTTTTTTTTATCTTATGTCTTTCTCCTGATTATCAACTTCATTTTTTCCCTATTTCATCAATTTTTCTGTTTTCAACTTTTCTTATTTTTGCTTTTTTATCAGTCAACACAGTAACACTTATTATTGCTATTTTGTCATTTTATTAATTCTTTGAGAATTTCTTACAATGTATTTTGGTCATATTCATCCTCTTAATTCCTCCAAGATTCTGTAACTTCATGTCCTTTTTTGTTAAAGGAAGAAAGAAAGCAACCAGGCAGTTGACTCCAATGTGTGCTTCTCCTGAGTGGGAAGCTACCACTGAGCATACTTACTAGGAGTCACATCCTCAAATAAAATGACTCTCCCTACTCCAGAAACTACCAACTATCACTATTTCCTCAGTTGGGGGTGGGGGCTCATAAACCACCCCCCCAATCCATGCTGTAATGGTGTTCAGATGGCCACAGCTGCTGTGAGTTTGGGGGTGTGGTGGTCATGCCATAACTGTAGCTGAAGGCTATTTCAGTCTGGTCTTTATGGCTCTGGCTCTTGCAGGCTTCCCACCCCCTCCTCTACAATGGCCCTAAGACTAAGACGGAATGGAGTGATGGGGCCATTCCAGTTGTGTTGAGCACTCAACTGACACGTAATCTGTATTGTGTGACCAGTTGTGAGTGTCTGTGTTAACCACCAACCACTGCACAAAGAACCTTCTCTGATGAGCTCCTAGGGCTGCACTGATCTTTGTGTTGAGAGATACAAATTTTCCCAGGACATGGAGAGATCAAGGTGGTACTGACTAGGGAGCGTTCTCCTTGCTGAGTAGCTCTCAGTACTAGAAGGGTCTCTGCGGGGTCCTGAGGAGACTGAGTAGCTCTCCTAGTACTGGAAGGTTCTCGGAGGGCTTCTGTGGAGAAAAGCCATCAACAATCTTACCCAGCTGTGAACCTTATAAACTACAGTACTAACCAGCATGGCAAGATATGTCCATGGGTATAATAGTGGTACAAACGTCATGAGGGGTGACCAACTGGGAGGGAACTAATAGCTGGTATGGTAAATCTAGCCAAGAACCAGACTGCGGCCCTCACGTGCCTCACAGGTAGACCTACGATTACTATTCTGCTAAACGGACATAGTGTTAAACTTACCTGAGTTCTACAATTACCCATATATTTTGTTTTTCTTTCTACATTCTGTGGGATAGTTTGCTATTCATTTTCCAGTTTCTTGTGATCAAAGCTCATTTTACTGATTTAAAATTTTTCTTATTACTAACATAAGCATTTAATGTTGTAGAGAAATGCTTCCCTTAAGTGCTACTTTGCTGTAGCTCACAGACTTCGTGGCATTGTGTTTTCATTCTCATTCAATTAAAAGCATTTTTCCATTTCCTGTGACATATGACTAACCCACAAGTAACTTAGAAGTATATCATTTAATTTCCAGATCACAGATGTTTTTCTGATGACTTTCTAGTGTTGATTTAGAATTTAATCCTTTTGTGGTCAGAAGCAAACTATGTAAGAGCTCCAAGCCTTTGAATGTGTTGAGGCTTGTTCCGGAGCTGGGAAATGGTCCCCCTGGGTTGGTGTTCTCATCATCCTAAGAAAGAAAGGGGTTAGGAGGGTATTCTGAGAAATGGTGGGGCCACAGCCAAGCTCTCTCGAGTAATAGTGAGGGTTACTGTTTCCACTAATGATGGCTGAGCACACAACCTTGAGCAGCTGTCCGTTGCTCATTGTTGGCCAAAGGAGAAAAGAGGCAGGCCATGGGAATCCCAGTCTCCTGACCAGGGTCTGCATCCGTGATGGAAAATGACACCCTCCACATCATTACAGTGTACAACTATGCCGCCTGGCCATCGGCTCAGGGAACAAGGTTTCATGGTGGGGTTGTGCTAGTTATACCATCACTAGAGATGGCAGCTGGTGAGTGAGGGGAAGGAGAAACCTCCCTATGGCTGAACAAGCCTGCAATCGTTCAACAGACACATGAATCAGAAATCCAATATATAAAGATGAGGGCATGTTAGAGAAACGAAAATAACAGGATCGTTTGAAAATGTCCCAAAGGAAAAGCATCTATTAGAAGAAAAGAAATGAGACGAGGAGAGAAATCTTACTTGAAGTCAAGTAAAAAGTAGAGATGAAAAGCTCCGGTTGAAAATCATGGACATGCTTATTGAAGTACAAAAATTGTATAGATGAGGCAAAACCAGGACTAGACACGGTGAGGGGGGCTTTGGGATGAGAGCTTACGGCAGTGGTGCTGTCTCTCTCTCTCTCTCTCTCTCTCTCTCTCTCTCTCTCTCTCTCTCTCTCTCTCTCTCTGTGTGTGTGTGTGTGTGTGTGTGTGTGTGTGTGTGTGTACACATGTAATTCCTGAAAAATAGCTCCTTTTTATCCCCTAAAGGATTCAACTCCATGGTTTATAGGGTTGAGATAGAGAAGGAAAACCCTTTCTGTTGTGAAAGAAAAGGAAGCTCCCCGAGTCAGTTACTTTGACTATTTGATGCCGCGTTGCCCTGAACTTCTCTGCCTGGATGCTGTGTGCCAGCTTCTGTCCTTAGTTATCGCACGAGGTCTCTGTGAGAAAAACAGTGTTGTTTTCATCCTGTGACATGCAGAAGCTAAGCAAGAAACTGCCTAGAAATCACACAGCTAGCACATGGTGGCTCTAGAAGATTTCAAATCAAGACCAAAGTTGAAAGACCATGCTTTGCCCATGGCCACTCAGTGATGCTCCCAGCCTTCCCCTCATAAAGTCGCAGCATCCATCTTACTGCTAGGTCACACAAACTCTGTGATGGCCCAGTGAAAACAAGCATGCGCTTCTGAGTGCTCATGAGTATAATGTACCCAGCAGATCAGAATATACTCACTTACAGCGTGAGGCTCACCCACCAAGCCACAGATCCGGGGTCTGGTTTACTCTGCGTTGTCTCTGGCATACAAACGAAGGCAATAGAATCCTTTATTTTTTTTTTGTCATTCTTTCAAGGCAAATGATCTCTATTCTAAGTATATTCTGTGTAACAATGTCACGTTTAAAAGTAATGAGGCAATTTGGTAATATAAAAATGTGTAAGGGATCTAGACTGGGATCTGATGCAATCACCACGAAGCTGTGCAGCCTCAGACGCATCATCCAATCCTCTTAAGAGTCCCAGCCTCTCATTTGAATTTGAGGGCGTTCGACTATATTAGCTCAGAATTCCCCTACAACTACAGCTGAGGTCTTTGAGTTTAAGGGTCTTCTCAGCATAAGTAGTGATATGTAGTGCTTTTTTTTGTATCAGGATAACTACAGATTTTTTAAAAAGTATATTTTATAATTGATACATTGGATAAGTAGTAGTATTTTATAAGGCAAGGGCATTAATTCAAGTAAAATACATATCTTTTGTCCTTTGGATTTGCTCTAGTTTGGTTCTTTAATGCCCCCAGTGCCTAAACTCTGAAGGACTATTCCCTGGAGTGTAGCTTTTGGCGAATGGTAGGAAATGTAAGAGATGGCCACAGATGATGTGAGGACTGGGTCCATGCCCTCTAGAGAGATGACCGCAGATGATGTGAGGACTGGGTCTATGCCCTCTAGAGAGATGACTGCAGATGATGTGAGGACTGGGTCCATGCCCCCTAGAGAGATGACCGCAGATGATGTGAGGACGGGGTCCATGCCCTCTAGAGAGATGACTGCAGATGATGTAAGGACTGGGTCCATGCCCTCTAGAGAGATGACTGCAGATGATGTGAGGACTGGGTCCATGCCCCCTAGAGAGATGACTGCAGATGATGTAAGGACTGGGTCCATGCCCTCTAGAGAGATGACCGCAGATGATGTGAGGACTGGGTCCATGCCCCCTAGAGAGATGACTGCAGATGATGTAAGGACTGGGTCCATGCCCTCTAGAGAGATGACTGCAGATGATGTAAGGACTGGGTCCATGCCCTCTAGAGAGATGACCGCAGATGATGTAAGGACTGGGTCCATGCCCTCTAGAGAGATGACCGCAGATGATGTGAGGACGGGGTCCATGCCCCCTAGAGAGATGACTGCAGATGATGTAAGGACTGGGTCCATGCCCTCTAGAGAGATGACCGCAGATGATGTAAGGACTGGGTCCATGCCCCCTAGAGAGATGACCGCAGATGATGTGAGGACTGGGTCCATGCCCCCTAGAGAGATGGCCACAGATGATGTGAGGACTGGGTACATGCCCCCTAGAGAGATGACCACAGATGATGTGAGGACTGGGTCCATGCCCTCTAGAGAGATGACTGCAGATGATGTGAGGACTGGGTCCATGCCCTCTAGAGAGATGACTGCAGATGATGTGAGGACGGGGTCCATGCCCTCTAGAGAGATGACCGCAGATGATGTGAGGACTGGGTCCATGCCCTCTAGAGAGATGACCGCAGATGATGTGAGGACTGGGTCCATGCCCTCTAGAGAGATGACCGCAGATGATGTGAGGACTGGGTACATGCCCTCTAGAGAGATGACCGCAGATGATGTGAGGACGGGGTACATGCCCTCTAGAGAGATGACTGCAGATGATGTGAGGACGGGGTACATGCCCTCTAGAGAGATGACCGCAGATGATGTGAGGACTGGGTCCATGCCCCCTAGAGAGATGACTGCAGATGATGTGAGGACGGGGTACATGCCCCCTAGAGAGATGACCGCAGATGATGTGAGGACGGGGTACATGCCCTCTAGAGAGATGACCGCAGATGATGTGAGGACTGGGTACATGCCCTCTAGAGAGATGACCGCAGATGATGTGAGGACGGGGTACATGCCCTTTAGAGAGATGACCGCAGATGATGTGAGGACTGGGTCCATGCCCCCTAGAGAGATGACTGCAGATGATGTGAGGACGGGGTACATGCCCTCTAGAGAGATGACCGCAGATGATGTGAGGACTGGGTCCATGCCCCCTAGAGAGATGACTGCAGATGATGTGAGGACTGGGTCCATGCCCTCTAGAGAGATGACCGCAGATGATGTAAGGACTGGGTCTATGCCCTCTAGAGAGATGACTGCAGATGATGTGAGGACGGGGTACATGCCCCCTAGAGAGATGACTGCAGATGATGTGAGGACGGGGTACATGCCCTCTAGAGAGATGACTGCAGATGATGTGAGGACTGGGTCCATGCCCTCTAGAGAGATGACTGCAGATGATGTGAGGACGGGGTCCATGCCCTCTAGAGAGATGACCGCAGATGATGTGAGGACTGGGTCCATGCCCCCTAGAGAGATGACCGCAGATGATGTGAGGACTGGGTCCATGCCCCCTAGAGAGATGACCGCAGATGATGTAAGGACTGGGTCCATGCCCTCTAGAGAGATGACCGCAGATGATGTGAGGACTGGGTCCATGCCCCCTAGAGAGATGACCGCAGATGATGTAAGGACTGGGTCCATGCCCTCTAGAGAGATGACTGCAGATGATGTAAGGACTGGGTCCATGCCCTCTAGAGAGATGACCGCAGATGATGTGAGGACGGGGTCCATGCCCTTGAGGGGGCTGTGCGGGACTCTAGACCCTCCTCTTCCTTGGTTCATTCCCTGCTCACAGTGTGCTTCCACTATGAAGTGCTGACTCCTCAGGGACACAAAGCCGTGGGGCCAACTGATCAGGGCCAAAGCCTCTGAAACGGAGAGTCAAATGAAACGCTCTTCTTCAGTTGACTGTCTTAGGTAATTTGTTAAACTGATTGTGTGCTGGAAAGAGCGCTAACACATTTACTTTATTTCAGAACCGTGTCGTAATTTACATCAGAAAGTAGATTTGAGGTTCTTAGTTCAAAAAGCCCCATGTCTTGTCTGTCTGTGTGTCCTGTGTGTCCTATCCGTCCCCTACCCCATGTTGTCCCCTGTCCTGCCCTGGCTCCTTCTTCGCCCACCCCCACCCCACCCCCAGTAAAGCCAGGATTGGTCTTGTTGAAAGAAACATAGCTGGCTGGCAGTGTCTGTTCCAAAGTGGGCTTTAGCTTTGTGTCTGCTTTCAGAGCCAACTACTTGGATTCCGTTCAGCCATCTCAAGTCATGGGTCCAAAATGGACGGCCTGGAAAAAGAACTGAGTCACTTGAACCGCGATTTCGAGACTTTGCAAGAAAAGGTGATATGTGGAGTCAGCATCCCTAAATTTTTCTTCCTTTGGGGGTATTTTCAGTTTCAGTTTCCCTTTTAATCTAATTTACTGATATTGAGTTTATTTTTTTGTCATGTAGGCACAAGTCAATTCCAGAAAAGCACAAACACTATATAATAACATTGATCAGACCATCCAAAGCGCCAAAGAATTGGACATGAAGATTAAAAACATCATCCGGAATGTGCACAGTGAGAAAACTTACCCAGCCCAATTAAAACTTTTATTGCATTAATCTTTGTTGTATAGCGAATAAAGTTAATTTTTGAGAGCTCAGCATTGTGAAAGAAGATCCCATAGTGATACTTAAAAGACGAACAGGATTCTCCACAAAGCTTCCGAAGCCCTCGCTTTAATAAGACGCTTGATGTTTTCCAGTTCTCCTGAAGCAGATCACTAGGCCAGGTGAGGACGGAATGGACTTGCCAGCGGGCGACTGGTCCAGGGAGCTGGCGGAAGCCCACCGCATGATGCGGGAGCTGCGAGGCAGAGACTTCACTCAGCACCTCAGAGAAGCAGAGGCCGAGAAACTCGAAGCCCAGCTCCGTAAGGCGCAGCCCCGATCCCCTTTCCACCCTTATCAGCTTGAAGTTCTGAATTCTAAGTGCAATCTAGAGCTGCGGGCTCCGGGTGGAAGGTGTCAGGTCAGCAAGACTTGCTGTTAGAGGCCACTGCACACAGGGAATGGGGCGGCCCCTCCCACCCTGGAGCTGAGTCTTTTTCTTCAAGTTTCCAAGAGGCATGGAATCTTGCCATGGCATACACAGCCACAAAAGTGATTCTAAACTTCAAATACTTGTGCCTTGTCCCCCACCCCCCGCCCCCACCTCTTTTTTCCCTTTGAGGCAAGGTCTCACTTTGCTGGCCTGAGACTCGCGGCAGGCCACCAGCCTCAGCCTTCTAAGTGCTGGGGTTGCAGGCACGAGGCACCAGGCTGAACTTCATTAAACCAGTTTTAAGGATCGTTTACTTTACTGCTGCTGAGTTTTTAAATCACTAATTAACATTGGCATGATCGTAGTAAAACAAAGCCCCAAATTGGCTGTGTATAAGTAAAGTTTTAAAGTAGGGAAAATGTCTCACTGTGTCAAAACAGTCATAGTGGCTTAACATATGTCTTTCAAAAATGGATAGTTTTTCTCTTGTAAAATGATGTATTTAGGGTACATGTGCAGGTAGGAGTTGACATGCTGATCAAATTAATCTTTGCTTTTAGCAACGCAAGGGGACGTTGGCTTTCTAATTCCGCAGCTCCATTCTAAGTCTAAGGTCATTTATCCGTGAGTCTGTCTTTTTATCTGTGACACGAGAGTCACATATCTGTTCTCATGTGCGTGTCATGGCAGCCAAAGGAGGCAGTACATGCGTGCACATGACAGGTCTGCATAGGTAATGCTTTCCCTTCCTGTTCCTTCCAAGGCTCTGGGGGGAAGTCGTGGACTGAGCCACAATTTAGCTCTCCTTCTGTGTTTTGGCCTTCCAGCTTCATTCCACTTGTCTCTTACGTGAAAATCGTAAATCATGTGTTGCAGTGCTGAACCGGATCAAGGCCTGGCTGGAAACGCACCAGGCGGAGAACAGTGGGCTGCTGAGGAGTATTCGGGAGTCATTAGATGATTACGAAGCCAAGCTTCAGGACCTGCGCGCCGTCCTTCAGGAGGCGGCTGCCCAGGCAAAGCAGGCCACTGGCCTCAACCATGAAAATGAGGGGGTTCTGGGAGCCATCCAGGTGAGCCTCAGGCAGCAGCCTTCTGCTTTCATCAAGGGTAGGGCTGAAGGCGACAGGGAAGCATGACCTATTTCCTGCACAAAGATTACCGGGAGGGGGCATCTTCTCCGCCTGCAGGCAAAGGCCCACAACACACCCCACGCATAGACACACACACACACACACACACACACACACACACACGATAGATAGATAGATAGATAGATAGATAGATAGATAGATAGATAGATGAGTCAGGCAGGCAGAGATTTTCTGGCAGCATTTGGAATCAGACCCAGGGCCTCATGTTAGGCAACTGTTTTAAGAGCAAGCTGACCCTCCCAGCCCTATAGTTTATCATTTTGATGGTGAGTATCCAACACCAAAACAGCAACAACAAAAAGGGAAGGGTTGCCAAATAACAGACTGGAATTGAATAACATGAATTGGCTCCCGAAGAGGAGGAAGCTGCTAAGCACAAATCCGTGTCTCCTCAGTTGATGACACACACTCAGCTCTCAGTGCTGTCCTGGAGAATGGTACCCGTGTTTGAATCACTGACTTTTATGCCAGGCTCCAGCAGTGTGGGTCCCAACCTCTGGAAGCCTTCCAGCCTGTGTCCTCTCTCACTCAAGGCCCACTGCCTGCTGGCTGGGACTGGTGTGTGCAGGGGCACAGGGTCCTACTTTAGTTAGTTGAAATCGTATGTCCTGTTCTCTAAGGAAGAGCTTAATAACATGCCCTCCCTCACTGGTGCGGTTGGCCCAGCTTATAGACTTCTTCAGCCATGGTAGCAGATGATCCCACGGCAGCACAGCAACATGCAGTGGGAATTCCAGCCCCATCATTTGCAGCCGGCTAAGCTATTGTCAGCTTCAAGAAAACATTTTTTACTCTGGCTTATTTGTTGTCCTGAAAAGATGTCTGTGCTCTCTTCTAATGCGTCACAGAGCTCTCTTATTCTCTCCAGAGACAAATGAAAGAAATGAGTTCCCTGAAGAATGACTTCACCAAGTACCTGGCCACGGCAGACTCTTCCCTGCTACACACCGACAATCTACTGCAGCAGATGGACAAAAGCCAGAAGGTAGCGGAGACACCCAAACCAGTCAGATGCTATTGCCAGGAGGCTGTGCAATAGGCTAACCTATTTGTTTTTTTAATTTGAGATTACTATACCCCTTTTAGACAGAACTGTAAACCTCCAAATAATAACAGCAACTCTCTGCTGGCGGAGGGGTATGGATGCTGGGGTTTCTTTAAGTCTAACTGCATTACCTCATTTGTCTGCGATGTGCAAGTCATTTTTAGGGTAACAAAAGAGCATTGCAGGGCTATTTTTAAAATACCAAACCTGACTTTCCTAATGGAAGACACTGAAGACTTGATAAAAGCTTGACAGACTGCTTAGCCTTATGGGTATTTAAAAAGAAATAAAAAGAAATATTTCACAGTATGGGTATTTCACAGTATCTGTTTCTGCATCATAAGTCCTTCCACTTAGCAGAACCTTGATGATGACGTTGCATCTCTCTAAGCATTATAAAGGGGGTGCCCATCAGAAGGAAAACATCCAAGATGGTGGCAAAACTTTGTTGTCAATGCCACTATCTGAAGTAACCAAGCATAGGCTGATATGAAAAAAATGACTTAGAAAATACAACTTCTCACTAGAAACATCATTTATGAGGGAGCTTAAGAAAATGGCATACAAATCACTATTAATGTAACATTTATATAATTCTTGATTGTCTGATGGTTCTTCTTGCTGTATGTAGTTTATTTTACCCATGTGTAATAATATAAATGTATATGTTAAAAAAGAAACATAATAAAAATATTTTTTAAAAAAAGAAAATGGTATACATGTTAATCACTTGAATTCATATTATATTTGTTTATTTGGAAAAAATAGGAATATGAAAGCTTAGCTGCTGCTTTAAATGGAGCAAGACAGGAGCTAAGTGACAAAGTGCAAGAACTCTCCAGATCAGCCAGCAAAACATCCCTGGTGGTGGAGGCCGAGAGGCACGCCCAGTCTTTACAGAAGCTGGCAAAGCAGCTGGAAGAGTGAGTGCCTGCCTGCAGAGGTCCAGACATCATGGGTTGACTGAGCATCAAGCAAAGTCTTCGCTGGGCTGGCTAGGACACTGGAGCAGGGTGAAGGGCTGGCTCAAGGTCAAAGCCCCATCCAGAACTCACAGACCAAGTCACACCAGACTTGTACTGAGATCCGCCTCTCAGCTGTGTCCCTGGGACAGAATGGCAGAGTAACATAGCATTTGCCGTTCAGTCCCTGGGAGGATGGCGGCCTTGGGCAGAGAAAGGATGCCAGTGGCTTAAGCCCACCCTGTGTCATCTTCTAGGATAAAGAGAAATACCAGCGGAGATGAGCTCGTGCGCTGTGCCGTGGATGCTGCCACGGCCTATGAGAACATCCTCAATGCCATCAAAGCAGCAGAGGACGCAGCCAACAAGGCCGCCGGGGCCTCAGAGTCGGCCTTCCAGGTAGGTGCCTAGAGCTTCACCAGCAGCTTGCTGGAATGGCGCTGGAGTGGAGGCAGCTCATCTGCTTACTCTCCTGTGGGGGGGGGCAGTATTAAAATGTTATTTATTGAAAACCAAAGCTTGTTACATCTAACAGATGAGTTTGTCCTTGGTATGGATCATTTCTGCCTTTATTGGCTATTGATACCAGGTGTGTAGTTAACATTTATTTGTACAAACAGATACCAATGCTAATTTTGAAATTAAACAAATGGTATATCCTGCCTTTTACTAGGTGTTTTTGTGCCTTAATTAGTAATTGATGTTTGCCAAGAAAACGGTTTGGAATCCATTTGATGGCCATTTTCTCTCAGTGATTTGGTCTTAAGTCTAGGCCTGTCTGTGGAGGCCTACAGGGTCTTAGATGCAATATACAATATCCCTATGTCCAAGGACTGAAGGGTAGAATGCTAATTATTAGAGTTGGGCCTTGGAAGATCGAAGACTTTCAGCTTCCAAAAGCTTGAAAGCCCCAAGGCAACCAAATGATCGCAGGGGTTTTGTATGGTCTTAGCCATCTGCCACCAGAGATGGGCCTAGCTCCCAGGCCTCAGGCACGTGTCTACCTAACCACATCACCCAGCAACAGTGTAATAATTCATCCCGTTCTAATCTCAGTCCTTAAAGATTAAAGGTACAAGATTTAAGGTTAAAGTGAAAACTCATACTCTGCGTTCCCCAGTGTGTGGTGTCTGCTTAAGGCTGATGAGGGCTTTGCTTTCAGACGGTGATAAAGGAGGATCTCCCAAGAAGAGCCAAGACCCTGAGTTCGGACAGCAACGAACTGTTAAACGAAGCCAAGACAACACAGAAAAAGCTAAAGCAAGGTACTGGGAAGGCTGAGTGGCAGGGACAATGGGGGACTTTAATCAACCCATGGGAATCATAGGCAGTCTGAGGTAAAGTGTGCTGACTCTCACTGCCAGCGCAAAGGCTACTTAGGCACTCTTGACTTCTGTTGCTGATGCCCTGCACTCACCCAGTGCCCTAAACAGCACCCATCTGCTTTGCGTGAACTTGACTCGGGTCTTACAGGGATGAGAAGTCTTGAGAGTGATAGCCTTACTTGGCCTGACTCTGGGGTCCTCTTAATACACTGGTGATCTTGCCAGCGGGAAGCTGCACAGAAAGGTCATTCATTCCAGGCATGACAGCCGCTGCTTCTAGCTGCTTTAAGTCCTGAAATCTTTCCAACTGAAGGTATCAAAAAAGCAATCCCTGCCAACATGGGGCTTGAGAAAAATGTAAGCATTAATCTTCTCCTTGATAAGTTTTCATCTTATGTACTTAAAAAGAATAATGAAGTTGTCTTAACACAGAGGTGTAGGTCAGGGGTAGAAGCATTAAGACCCAGGCATAGAAACCATCTGACACTCAGCACTCCTCTAGCTTTGAAAATGCTGCCTCTCGAATTTTTATGGCTGTTCCCAGGAAGCCACCACCGCCAGGCAGGCATCTGGACTCAGTCTTCAAATGCTCAATTTCTCAGGCCCTTCTGAAGGATTAGATGACAGCTTTATAAATTTATTTACTACATATTTCTGAAAATCAAATATCCAAGAATTAAAACCCAAAAGTATGTTCTAATATGCAATCATTGACCAACATGAAGATTTTATGGAATTACACCTGCCTTCTTTATAGCATTGAGCTTAGTGTTGGGCTGGCATATGGCTTCTGTTGCTGTTTGCTTGCATATTTGTTTGTCACATTGCCGTGAACCGAACTCAGGGCCTTGGATATCCTAAGCATGCCCTCTACCAATCCTCCTGACTCACGTGACTGTGCCCAGGATGCATGTCTTAAGTAAGTTGAAGTATTAACTGTGTTGTTAAGTAAACCAGTCCTGGAATCATAAGGAGTCTGTGTCACCAGCTTGGTGCTACACACTGGCTGATGGATTTCTACATCCCAAAGATGACTATGTCACTAGCTAGGATGTGGGTCTGTGCCATTTTGTTCAGCACTTTATTTTTAGTGTGTCCCTTTGAGCATTTCTGGGGAGGACCCCAAGGACAGGTCCATTCACTCTTCTGCAGGAGCAGAAACAGCCATCGACTTTGTGTCCTTGGCACAGGGCTCTCAGGAACAGTTTTGCCTTGGCAGCAAGTCACCCTTTTCCCACCATTCATTTCCTCACTCAAGCATTCATTCATTGAACAAGTGTGCACCAACATTAAGTCCCGAGCGGTGCCAGCCACACACTGTATGTTGGGACACAGCTGTTAACTAGGCAGTAAGCTTTCCTCTGCTTTGGTCAGAGTGAAAGTCCAGCTGTCTCTGAGTTATCTCCTCTTCTTAGTATGTCCTTTAGATTGCTCTTCTGGCCTCTGTAACCAGAGATGCCCACATTCGTGGGTCCAAGTACTGAAAATGACATCTGTGGGGTGGTGGTGATGGTACACAGATACTCAGGGTCTGCAGACACTGCCCATGTCAGAGGCCACAGTGCCCATGGAAGATCCAGATCCATGAAGTAACTGCCTCTTGGTTCTCTCTCCCCCCCCCCCTTTCCTGCCTCCTTCCCTTCTTTAGAAGTCAGTCCAGCTCTCAGCAGCCTACAGCAAACCCTGAGGACTGTGTCGGTTCAGAAGGACCTGCTAGATACCAACCTCACTGCTCTCCAGGATGATCTCCGTGGGATACAGAGAGGTAGCATCACTGCGGACCCCTGGTCACGGTTCCCTAGGAAGAGTGTTTCAGGCCCTTATGCCTCCCTACCTGTGTGTGCACTAGGTAATATTGACAGTGTGATCAGCGGTGCGAAGAGCATGGTCAGGAAGGCCAACGGAGTAACAAGCGAGGTCCTGGATGGGCTCAACCCCATCCAGACAGATTTGGGGAGAATTAAGGACAGCTACGGGAGCACACGGCGTGAGGACTTCAACAAAGCCCTAAGCGATGCCAACAACTCAGGTATCAGGCATCCTCAGGCCAGGATGTCTTAGCTCTGTTCTCCATTGGTCCATTTCAGTTCCTTTCTGGTTAAGTCTGACCTCAAATCAGAACATATAAAAAACAGGTTCACATAATATATTCAGCTAGCACAAGTGTTGTGTCAGAGACCAGGGAAGATGTCTCATTTCTCCTCTTTTTTCATGTGTGATGTGTACGTTTGTGTGTGGTGTGTATGTATATGTCTGTGTAGGGTGTGTGTGTGTGTGTGTGTGTGTAGTGTATATGTCTGTGTTTGATGTGTATGCATGTGTTTATGTGTGATGTGTGTGTATGTGTCTGTGTGTGCATGAGTGTAGAGGCCAAAGCTCATGTTAAGTATATTCTTTAGTCACTTTTCTTCCCTTCTTTTCTTTCCTTCTTCCATTTCCCACCCCCTCTTCCTCCCTCCCTCTTTCCCTTCCTTCCTTTCTTCCTTCCTTCCCTTCCCTGGGTGAAGGGCTCAGTGTACACCCCACATGTTCTCAACTGCCCTGGAACATGATATGTATATCTGCCTGCCTCTCATTCCTAAGCATTGGACTAACGATGTGTTCCACCATGCCCAATGTCCTTCCTCTGTCTTAAAAAAATGTGTGTGTGTGCATGCATGCATGCGTGTGCATGCCGCCTTGTTTTGAGGCAGTCTCTTGTTTGCTGTGAGCTTCTGCAAAGTCTCCTGTGTCTGCCTCCACCTTCTGATAGGAGCACTGGGATGACGGACGGACACATGGAGAGCATTCCATTTTGATGTGGGTTCTGTGGACTCAAATCAGATCTTCATCCTTGGCCAGCAGTTGATTTGCCCACTGAGCCATCTGCCCACACCCTCCACCTGGTTCTCTGAGACAGGGTCTCTTGCAGAAATCAGAGCTGAAACCTGGAAATGATAGAGATTAGCTTACTAAGCAACCTTGCCAATCTTCCTGTCCCCACCTCTGCAGTCTAGGCACACACTGCTGTGCCCAGCTTTTTATGTGGATCTGGGGACAGTGGTTCCTTTACTAACTAAGCCATCTTCTGAACCGCAGCATCCTCTAGAGATCTTTTTCTTTCTTTTTTGATAGAGTAGGAGTTCTTAATCATGATGTATTAAGTTATGACTGCTATTAAAGGATAAGAAAAGAAGTATTTCTCTCATATGAATCAATGAAAATAATTTGGTGCATCACTATAGAAGTCTGTAATGAATTTAGGAGAGTCTCACCTGATTGTGGTCCATCTTGTTTCTGGGCTTGCCAGAACAAGTATTTCCTGCAGCACCTGTGCCTTTAACCCTTATTCAGTGTGCTGTATAAAAGGCCCATTCTCCCATTTCCCCGACAGTAAAGAAGTTAACCAAGAAGTTGCCTGACCTTTTTATCAAGATTGAAAGTATCAACCAACAGCTCCTACCCCTGGGAAACATCTCCGACAACGTGGACCGCATCCGAGAACTCATCCAGCAGGCCAGAGATGCTGCCAATAAGGTGGGTGTTCTCACGCAGCCACGCTGCTGCTGGTGCACTCCTTACCACACTCATCAAGACGGGCAGTGCTGTCGTTTATACAAGAACTGTTTGTCTACTTCTCTGAATGCTGATCTTAAGCTTGCAATTTAACTTCCTTTTGTCACTTTTCAAAAATGCACATGGCCTTTGTTCCCTAAATGTTGTGCTGTCAGGTACCTGCAGCAGTTTCCATGCTCGGAGTTCACATAGGCAGGACAAAGGAGTTTCTCTCAGGCCTCACTTTTCAAACTGTAATCGTAAGGTCAAGTGAAGGTTCTGTGGTCAGGACCTAGTCTCTTACAATTTGAAAGTACTGGACTCATCTTTGTTGAGGATGGAGGACACGGGATCATTGTGTCTGTAACCCCAGCACTGTGAGGTGGAGACAAGACGGTCACTGGGACTTGATGGCTGCCTCTGATCTCCAGGTTCAGAGAGAGATCCTTTCTCAAGGGACTAAGACAAGCTCTGTAGAGCAAGGTGCCTCACAGTCTCTTCTGTTCACATTCAAGCATGTGCACCTGCACACATGTGCGCGCACACACACACATATCCATAAACTTATACATCTCCATACACACACACCCCTACCCCCCACATAGACACAATCACATGTACACACATACACACACATGTACACAACCCACATATCCGTCCACACACATCCCTAGATACATAGATACACACCCACACACACCTACACAAGTGATGTTTGTTTTAATACACTTTATATAATCATGATTTTTAAAGACAAAAACTATTTACAAAATGCTAATGAGCAGGAGCCATGCAGATCACCCAGATCAGCTGCAAATATAGCATCCAGCAAAGAAAGCAAATTATACAAGTGTGATCAAATACATTTACATAAAATATTTAAATGTGAAAAGTAAGCCAGGGATAGCTGACAGGTAAGTAGATACATGCATAGTCCTGGATGAGTCGTATGTAGTAAAAAGAGTAAAGCTTGCACGAGCATTTGCATGAAATCCCACCACAGACTGTGGTGGCTGTGGAGGTGGAGGCTGCACAACAGTGGTGACAGTTTTGCCTCCTTTCTTAAGGAGCACTACAAATGCAGCCATGTAGCCACCATCGCTTACAGTACACACAAAGTGCCTTCTTAACTGAAAAAGCAAAAGATAAGGTCACCAGGGGACCAAAAGCAGAAGGCTTGCCTGGAGGAGACTCAGCAATGCGGTTGGGTCCCCTGGAGGGCAGATGGGGAGTGGAAGAGAGAGCCCTAATGTGAGCTCCTGACGTGAGCGAGGGGACCCTGGCCTCACCTTCACGTGGACAGGATGCCAGAGAATACTTTAGTTCTTGACTGATAGAGCGAATGTCAGCGTAAGTCTCACAGAAGACCGTTGCTGTTTTGATTGCTGGAGCACATTTGGTTTTTGTGATTTAGACTGGACCTGCCTAGTCTTGGTCCACAGACCTGGCCTAGTCCTTGACTCTTGCTGACAGCTCACAAAATCTAAGTATGGTATTAAACAGGAATGTTTGGGAAGTTTCAATGCTTTGAGTTGCATGTGGTCGGTAGCTTCCTACTTTTGCTTTTCTAGTACTATTAATGTTGCAGATTTGTTGCTTCATGAGAGATTGGAGGGGATGCAGGACAGGGCATCCATCACAGTGTCTAAGATGCACTGTGTAGGCTCTTTTTGCCTGTGTGTGCTCTCACGTGTGTATAGAGCCACATGTCTTCCTCCGTTGCTCTCCACCTTATGATCTGAGACACTTTCTCACTGAAGGAGGAGCTTGCTACTTTGTCTGCATCCTGGCGGGCAAAGGGCGCCTCCTTGTACTGGGCCTACAGATACACACCATGGCAACCTGGTTTTTGTTTGTTTGCTTGCTTGCTTTTGTTTTTCATTTTTATGTTGGTATTAGGGATCTAGACTCAGGTCCTCATGCTCGCATGACAGGCCCTTTATTGACTGAGCCAAATGCTCAGCCCCAATGCATGCATTTTTACAGTCTGAATGTCTAAAACAGATTCAGGCATAGTGTGTAACATGCTCATTGTCAAGTAATTTCTTTTTAAAAAGTACTTTAAAGAGCTGGGTAACATGGGCCTGGCCTAATACCACAGCACTTAGGAGGCAACAGCAGGACGATCATGAATTCAAAACCATTCTGAGATGTATAGTGAGCCTGAGGCTAGCCTGGACCACAAAAATCCTGTCTCAAAAAACAAAACAAAACAAAACAAAGCAAAAAAACAAAAAAAACAAAAAACAAACAAAAACAACCACAACTTAAGATATTTTAATGTATTCTATTTTAACCATGTGAGAGCACCATCCTAAGTGGTACCAAGAATATTAACTCCTGTGCACAAATCCATATAGGATAGGAATTACTATTACTGTTATCGGCATCATCACCACTAATGGTCATTGCTGCACGGAAGACTAAATTGACTTCTACTGGCCCTCAGTCAATTCACATTAAGTGTAGATGGTTCTGCAGACAAGTTCATGAATTTACAACTGGGGTTCAAGCTGTGCATGATGGTCCAGCCTTTAATCTCAGTACTCGAGAGGGGAGGCAGGTGTAAGTTTGGGGCTAGCCTGGTCTTCCAAATGTGTTTCAGGTGAGCCAGACTTACACGGTGAGAGAGAAAGAGAGAGAGAGAGAGAGAGAGAGAGAGAGAGAGAGAGAGAGAGAGAGAGAGAGAGAGAAACACAAAAAATTAGCCTGGGTCCAAGGGGCATCATCCTTCCCTGATGCTTACCAGAAAGCTTGGGACAAGCTGATGTATCTCTCAGAGGGATGGCTACAGAACTGCCTCACTGAGCACATCCTCTTCCTCACAGCTGTTGACTGCTCATTCCTCCATCTCATTCTTCCCCACAGGTTGCGATTCCCATGAGGTTCAATGGTAAATCTGGTGTCGAAGTCCGGCTGCCAAATGACCTAGAAGACTTAAAAGGATACACATCTCTGTCACTGTTTCTCCAAAGACCTAACTTAAGAGAGAATGGGGGCACAGAGGATATGTTTGTCATGTACCTCGGAAATAAGGATGTAAGTATCGTTCGGACATTTACTTGTTTCACTAACAGAATGGATTTAGAGGTACCAATGGGCTTAAGATGTAGGCATGTGAGTATACAATTAGCACGTACACGCTAACAGTAGTAGGATCAGGGCTTTCTCCCTGGAAAATAGTATTGTATTAATAAGGCTTTACGGGAACTAACAGTGGATGCTCCTCACAGAAGTGTATCCCGTCCTCCCCCTGGGAGGGCCCAGCCACAGATGCCTTCCCAAGCCGGACGGGTAGGAGCCATACATAAATGAGGCGGTGAAGAAAAACAAAGGCTAAAGTCTCTGCCACCCACTCTTCATCTAAACTCATTAAGCCACCATCACAAGCATTTTCAACAGTTGGCTTCAGTTTTTAGTGCCTCCTTCTTAACATGTGTCTTCAAAATTAAGTCCCAACTGGGCTGAAATAAAAACATCTAAAATATGGTTCTTAGGCTGATTTCTCCCTCCCTCCCTCCCTCCCTCTCTCTCTCTCTCTCTCTCTCTCTCTCTCTCTCTCTCTCTCTCTCTCTCTCTCTGTGTCTCACAGACACACACTCACTCTCTCTCATAAACAAACTATCGATGTAATAAAAATATAAAGCCAGGCATGGTAGCACACTCCTTTAATCCCAGCACTCAGGAGGCAGAGGCAGGAGGATCCCTGTGAGTTCCAGGCCAGCCTGGTCTACACAGCAAGTCTAGGACAGCCAAGGCTATGCAGAGAAACCCTGTCTCAAAAAACAAAAACAACAAATGTGTGTGTGTGTGTGTGTGTGTGTGTGTGTGTGTGTGTGTGTATGTGTGTGTGTTTCTTGGAAATTCTCAAGTATCAGCAGCAAACATTATATTGAAATACTTGGCCCATCAGTGTTGTTAATTTTAACTACTTTGTCATGTGTCAGGGTGTGACACTTTACTTGTAGCTTTTTTATTACACAGTGGCTTTTGTTTTGTTCTATGGCAAAATGTAGACAGTTTTATACCTTTCACCCACTAGTGCCACATAGCATCAGACACCCACAGTCTCAGATTCCATGTTATGGACTCAAGCAACTATGAATTGATAATATCCAGAGAAGCATCTGGTAACTCGGTTCGTAGAGTGCTTGCCTCGCATGTGCAAAGCCCTACGTTTGACCCCCAGCACTGCATAAACTGGGCATGGTGGCACACATTTGTAATCCCATCACTCTGCACAGCAGAGGCAGGAGGCTTAGATGTTCCAGGGTCATCCTTGGGCTACATAGGGTGTTGTAGGCTAGCCTGAGCTACATGAGGACTTGTCTCAAACTAAGCAAAATGAGAAAAATCTTGCATTATATGGGTCCTGAGTCATGTAGTATACCAAGTATTTATATTACATTCACATCAAATGAGGTGTTATAAGTAGCCTATAGGAGTATGTACCTGGGCTGCACGCAGGTGCTATGCCATTTATATAAATGTCTGCACAGCTGAGTGTTCCCAGAGGTTCTGGACCAGTCCCCTTGTTGATGCAGAGAGAAACTACCCTAATTATGAGCCACAGCTGATGTTTATGATAAACTAAAATTTACTTTTTAAGTGTCCTGAATGCCAGTATATTCTTAAACATGGTCAAAAATAGTCAGTTTTAGTACCTATCACCTACATATCTATCATATATATTATCTATCTATCTATCTATCTACCCATCTATAATCTATCTATGTATCTGTGTATCTATCATCTATCTCCATAGCTATCTCTGCAATGTGTCTGTTGTTCTGAACGCCTGTCTTAACCCTCATGCTTAAACTATTTAAAAAAACAAACCCAGTGCTGTTTCATTTTGAACAAGAAGAGTTCTGAGGCAGCCTTTATGTCTCCAGGCCTCCAAGGACTACATCGGCATGGCGGTCGTAGACGGCCGGCTGACGTGTGTCTACAACCTGGGGGACCGAGAGACTGAAGTGCAGATAGACGAGGTGCTGACGGAGAGCGAGACTCAGGAGGCGGTGATGGACCGAGTGAAGTTCCAGAGGTACCGTCCAGGGGGCCTTTGCCGTCTGTGTGCCTGCCTGGTCTCACCAAACTCTTCCACTGACATGTTACTCAGCTGTGCTTCTGACATCCTGGATTTGAATTATCTCATTTGTCCTACAACTTTCTTCTCTAATTTTCAACAGAATTTATCAGTTTGCCAAGCTTAATTACACCCAAGAAGCCACGTCCAATAAACCCAAAGCGCCCGGGATCTATGACCTGACCGGTGGCAGTAGCCACACACTCCTTAATTTGGATCCTGAGAAAGCTGTGTTTTATGTTGGAGGTTACCCACGTGATTTTCAAGTAAGTATCAATGCTGACTCACTGGGTAAAAATGCTTCAACTTTAATATAATGGCTTCCTTTCTGTGTTTTAACAACTTCTGTACAGACTGAATTAGCCGTGTGCTCTTAAAGCACACCCAGTGGTAACTGCTAAGGTGTACTATTTTGCCCAGTGTTTTAAGCTTTAGAGCATTAATTTAATGTACTGTGTTTGTAAGTGTTAATACCCCCATTTTACAGAGAAACACACTCAGGCAGGGAAGATTAACAACCAGCCTGAGTTTAGGCAGCTCTTAAATGGCAAGGCTCTGAAACACATTTTTCATCCTTATGCTATGTTCACTGTGAAAAGTCTTAGCGCAGCATGGCCACTGCCCCTTCCTGTTCAACTCACCGAAGCTCTGTCTTGTTTCTCTCAGCCTCCTAGCAGACTGAGGTTCCCTCCGTACAAAGGCTGTATTGAACTAGATGACCTCAATGAAAATGTTCTGAGCTTGTACAATTTCAAGACAACTTTCTATCTCAACACAACGGAAGTGGAACCTTGTAGGAGGTAAAGGAAGCCTGGATGCCCTTGTCCCTAGAACTAGGCTGGGAGGTGCAGCACTGCCACCTCTCTCCGTGGTGGGCTGCTAATATTGCAGTCATTGCCCGGGGTCAGTACCACTCGCCCTGTGTGTGCAGACTACACCCATCACAGTCTGCCCCTAAGCTTTAATAACACCCGTCTTGCCCTAGTTTACATACGGCATTAGGTTAGTAGTTTCTCAGGTTTTAAAAGGATAGATCTTTGGGGCCTGTGAGTTGGCTCCCTAACATCATGTGCTTACAAGCCTAAAGACCTGGGCTGGATCCCTGAGTCCATTAAAGGTTGAAGAGAAGGAAATCTACTCCACAAAGCCACAAAGTTGTCCTCTGATGTACACACACACACACACACACACACACACACACACACACACACGCACACACATACACACACACACACACACCACATACATGATAATAATAAATGTATTTTTAAAATTAATTTCGGTTCCTCCTAGTATAAAAAATACTCAATATTAAATTATTTAGGCACATAATTATATAATTAAGTTTTAAACAACAGTAGTCTACAAAGTGAGTGAGAGTCTAGGCTCTTTGCCTTCTGCGCCTATTTGGAAATTGCTCTGTCTTAGTCAGTGCTCTATTACTGTGCAGACACACCATGACAGTGGCAACTCTTATAAACTCTGATAACTGGGACGTGCTTACATTCAGGGGTTTAGTCCGTTATTGTCATGGTAGGAAGCATGGCAGCATGCAGGCAGACATGGTGCCAGAGAGTACCTAAGAGTTCCACATCCATACCCACAGGCAGGGGCAAGAGAGACAGAGAGCCACTGGGCCTGACTTGGGCTTTTGAAATCCCAAAGCAAACCCCCAGCAACTCACTTCTTCCAACAAGACCACGCCTACTCCAACAAAACCATGCGTCCTAGTGTGCCGCTCCCTAATGACCAAACATTCAAATATGTCAGCCTATAGGAGCCATTCTTATTCAGACCTGCACATGCTATTGTGAGCTCCTAGCCATTCTTCCAATGTAAAGGTCTTGGGTTATTCTTATCTGAGAAGAGCAAGCATTCATGATTTAGAGGAAGCTAACACCAAAAATTAATAATTTCTTTCATTTAAACATTTTTTGCTAGTTGGCCACTTTCTCCTAAATAGAAGATCTCTCTGTGTCTCTGTGTCTCCCTCCCTCCCTCCCTTCTTCCCTCCCTCCCTCTCTCTCTCTCTCTCTCTCTCTCTCTCTCTCTCTCTCTCTCTCTCTCTCTCATGGATGTATATAATATATGTATATGTGTCCAGGTACATTCATCCATGTGTGCATATATGGAGACCTTTTTCTCTGTAACCTTGTTTTTGAGAACGGGTCTTTCTAAACCTAGAGCTTACTATGCTGGCCAGAAAGCCCCTAGGTCCACCCCCAAACCCTCACACTAGGGTTACACATATGTTCTGCCATGCACAGCTTTAATTCGGGTTCTGGGTATCAAAACTTGGGTCTTCATGCCTATGCAGCAAACACTTTACCACTGAATGATCTCTTCAAAGGTTGAAGGTTTGAAGAGCACACAGGAAGAAAGGCTGACTAGACACATTAACAGTTTTTCCCTTTCCCCACACAATTGCAGCCTGTATGGTCCTTGTTCCATTGTTTAACCATCAGTATCTCATATTAATAAGCACACCAGCAAGGCTGACGTCTAACTTCTGGTTGGTGTTGACAGGAGAAAGGAAGAGTCGGACAAAAACTACTTTGAAGGGACAGGTTATGCTCGCATCCCCACTCAGCCGAAAGCTCCCTTCCCAAACTTCATCCAAACCATCCAGACCACTGTGGACCAAGGTTTGCTCTTCTTTGCAGAAAACCAGGTAAGGTGCACCAAGCATCCAGAAACTGTTTGTGAGTCCCCTGTATCTATCTGGGGTGACTGGGCTGAGCCATATGGATTAGAAAGCAATGTGGCAACATGACCATGGCTAGGCATGCTTTCTTCTGTTGGGATAAATCTTAATAATTGCAAAGGATGAGGAAATTTGAGGTCTTGGCACCACAATGAGGCAAGATTCTCCTCCTATACTATTCTCATATCAGTTTTAGACTTTGAAAATAGACACTTTAAAACACGCAAAGACCTCCTGGGGTCCCCAAATCTACGTGGCTGGACTTCCTGTAGCTATGACCTTTGTCTGGCTCGGGGAAGGCTGTGGAGATTGTGTCTTGATAAACCTGCATGGAAACTTCCGTACTTACAGAGCCTGGGTTAGGGGGCCATCCTTTATTGTTAATATTTTCTTTATTCTTGAGGACTCTGTAGTATATACAATAAAATGTCATCATATCCACTACCCCATTTCCCTCCCCCCTTCTTCAATCCTCCCCCTAATATAGTCCCCTCCCGATTTCATGCTGTTGTCTTTTTTCTTGATAACTCGCTAAGGCCAACCAGTGCTGCCTTGTGGGGGGCGGGGGTCATGCAGTGGATTGTGGGAAATCTACCAGTGGCCACACATTCAAAGGAAGATGAATTCTCCTTTCCCTAGCAGTCTTCAGCTGCCAATATGTACTCACGAAGGGCTAGGGCTGGAGAGCCCCTCCCCCGGCCATGCTGTACATTTGGCATAGATGACCCGTGAGCCTTGGTAGTCAGTAGTGGGTGGTGGTGTGGAGAAAGATGATTAGAGCTCAGCACTTACCTCTTGTTCTTAACACTGTGACCAGTTGTTATCTCAGCATTGGCAAAAAAAAAAAAAAAGAGCTTCTCCAACCAAGGCTGAGAGCATCCTAGGTCTATGGGTATAAATGCAAATACTTGGGATACAGCTTGACAGTGTGAGCATTTAGTAAAATAATATAATAAAAAATAGATAATGAAGTTGACCTTCCACGCCATGGGCTCTTGATCAGGATGATCCATAGCCATCAGGGAAATGCAGATTATAACTACCAGATTCCATCATTCCAATCAGAATGGCCATCCTTGGGAATACAGATCACAGCAGGTGCTGGTGTGGGTGTGGTGAAAGGGTACCCTTTAGAGTGGTAGTGAAAGTTTCGATGAGTTCAGCAAAGTTCGGAAATCAGTGTGGAGGTTTCTCAAAACAAACAAACAAACAAACAAAAGACCTAAACAGACCTACTACATGACCCAGCTATACCGGAGGGCAAATCTTATATTTCTTAGGTTACATGCATGCCAGGTGGTAGTTCAGTCACGACTTCCAGTGCCCTCTACTGGCTCAGGAGAGTGGACATGATGCTTGCTCCGGTTCTTCTTTGTTGTGTAGTTGCTCTCACAAGCAGTGTGCCAGAAAATTGTATTTTAGCCCAGAGGAACAGTCTGCAAATATGATGCAAGTCTTAAGGTTTTACCAACCCCCTGCCTGCCAGGTAGGAACAAAGGCTCCACTCTTCTTTCTGAGGTTGGTCTGGTCCCTTAGCTCTGGTGCTTTCAGAGGGTCCCAATCAGCCTGAAGGCTGGAGAGAGCTAGACTGTATGCCAGCAGCACGTCAGGCCAAGGGACTTGTATTTCAAAACCAGGTCTCCTTGGTTCACGTGGAGGATCTCATTGTTTTAGAATATTTGCATATTCATAATGAGAAATCTTGAGGATGCTCAGTACTCTGTACTCAGTACTCAGTACTCAGCTTTCTCTGTTCTTACATACTCCATGGCCCAGAGCCAGGAAACAGTGCTGCCCAGGTTCAGGCTGGCTCTTCCCATGCCAATGAAGGTAATCAAGATGACCCCACAGGCGTGTCCAAAGGCCAGCCCACTCAGTCAGTGCCTCACTAAGATGCTCTTCCCAGATGAACAGAGGATCTGTCAGGTTGGAAGAAAGCTAGCCATCACAGGACCCAGGTCTAACACAAGCACCATGCATGCTTCATAAACGTGCATCGTACACGTGTAGGTCAGAGGTGATTCTATACAGTACACTTTAAGGATCTTGTACGTAGAGCAATGTTTGTGTACCACAAACTATCAGAACTGTGGTGGTGTGCTGAGGCTCGGACTCGATGCTTTAGAGTTTGAAGCGTTTCCCACTTTGAATTTGGAGGCTGGGGAGGCTTGCAGATTGGAGGTGTTTTACATCTTGAAATTCTTGGAGACTAAGAACCAGAAATAGTATTTAGTCTAGAGGAAGCTTACATAACACCATTGTGTAAGAATGCTTAGGGCCTCTGCTAAGAAGATGAATGTTGCTCTCAGGGAGCTGTGCTGCCTGGCTCAGCAGTGGATGGCTCTCCAGGGCAAAGTTTTAGGATCCACACTAAATGCCTTTAGGATGAAGATTCGGACCCTGAATCTCTCAGGATGAAGACTTTTTATTGAATTTATTTTTTTAAATGTATTCACTTTACATCCTGATCGTAGCCCCCTCCCTCATCTCCTCCCAGCCCCACCCTCCTTCCTTCTTCCCCCCTCCCCTAATCCTCAGAAAGAAGGAGTCCTCCTCCCCTACCATCTGACCCCAGATTATCACGTCTCATCAGTACTGCCTGCATCCTCTTCCTCTGTGACCTGGCAAGGCCTCTCCCCAGGGGGAGGTGATTGGAGAACAGACAACAGAGTCCATGGCAGAGACAGCCCCTGCTCTCCTTACTAGGGGGACCCACATGGAGACTGTGCTGCCTGTGGGCTACATCTGAGCTGAAGGCCTGGGTCCTCTCCATGCATGGTGCTTGGTTGGGTGTATCAGTCTCTGCAGGCGCCCTGGGCCCAGATTTGTTGGCGCTGTTGGTCTTCCTGGGGAGCTCCTGTATTCTCTGGTCCTTCTAGCTCCCAACTCTTCCATAAGACTCCATTCACTCTGCTCAGAGTTCGACTGTGAGTCTCAGGATTTGCTTCAATCTCCTGCAGGGTGAAGTCTTTCTTTAGATCTGTATTATATGGCTAATTATCCTGTATTCCTCATAAGTGATTATATTCCATGTTTGTCCTTCTGGGTCTAGGTTACTCACTCAGGATGAGCTTTTCCAGATCCATCCATTTGCCTGCAGGTTTCATGATGTCCTTGTTTTTAATAGATAGATAGTACCCCATCATTCTCATAATAGGGAGTTGGGTAAGAGGAACAATACAAGATTATTCCTGGCCAAGAGGCAATGCTGACCAGGATGAACCAGGCCCTGCCCTCTAGAGGAGGATGTTGGTACTGCACAAAGGTGCACTGCCTATTAGTAAGCTGCTGCTCCATCACAAATGTGAATAGTGTAGAGGGAAAATAACAAAGTATGATGTCAGAGTCTTGATTAAAAGGTGCCTCCTCTGAAACCTGAGGGACACATAGAAGGTGACACTGGACGGGTATGTGGTAGAAGAGGATCCAGCAGGGACAGGGACATAGAGAAGGCCTGGCAATGAGAACATGCAGGGACAAAGGGGGCCCTGTGTGGCCTGTGTGGCCTATGTGGCCTATGTGGCCTGTGTGGCCTGTGTGTGTGTGGCCTGTGTGGCCCTGTGTGGCCTGTGTGGCTCTGTGTGGCCTGTGTGGCTAGGGTTTGGATATCCATGGAGACTTGATGAGAAACAAAGTGAAGAGGTGCCCAGTGCCTCGAAGCATCTGCTGAGAACTCTGAGTTGTGCCCTGGGAACAAGGCAAGTTAGAAGCGATTGCTGACGGCTGCCCTGGCTGCATGGTGGAAGGTGATCAGTGGGGAGTGAGGGAGGACCACTGGAGTAGGGTGGTGTGGCTGAGACCAGGGAGGTGGCATGAGAGAGCTAAGGGGAAGGTCCCAAGGTTTGATTGGACTGATTGGATGAGAAGGGAGAACATGGCTCCTCGTGTGGTTTGCAGGTTCTAGTTTCAATAAAATAAAATCAGGATGCTGGCTGCCATGTATGGGTTTGTCCTGGGTGCAGGGCCCTGCGATGTCTCACACTGCTAACAGTAGGCAGCCATCTTCTGCCTCCTGAGTGTGAGGTCTCACAGCACTGGTCTCCCTGCTAGCTCAGGAGGCACCTGAAGCTGTTGGGACCAAGTGCATAAAGAACCACTGGAGATGCAGAACTTCTCTCCTCTTTTCCAGTAGAATACCTTCTGGTAATCTGCCATTTTCCATACTCCAGGATAACTTCATATCCCTGAATATAGAAGATGGTAATCTCAAGCTGAGGTACAAACTGAATTCAGAGCCTCCCCAAGACAAAGAGATTGGAGGCCCCATCAATGACGGGAAAGATCACTCGGTATGTCCTTGGAGTCTATTTATTTGAATTTTCAGAAGTCAATGAACCTTTAAAATGAAATCAATGCCCCTCAAAACAAAAATAGGCAATATGACACATAAGGCTCTTACAAGGTGAACTTATTAACTGAGGGATGTGTCCTTTAAATTTTTTAATATTTAGGCATGATATGTAATATATATCTTATATTATCTTAGATATTATATAATATTATATATTATATTATATTTATACATATCATATGTAAATTGTGTAAGCCATGATAAATTTCATGTGAGAACATTCCTATTAAAATGAGACCATTTCTACTAAAAAAAAAATTTAGGTCAGTAGTGAACCATGGTTGAGGACCACTGTTTTAGTAGCTTGGGGAGATGACTCAGACTACATGAGCAGCTTCTCAGAAGCTAAGTGGAGAAAGCTGGGCATGGTGGGCCTGTCATTCCAGCCCTAGAGATGCAAAGGCAGGCAGGTCCCTGGTGCTCGTAAGCCAGCAGGCCAGACTATGTGGCAAGTGTCAGCCAGTGAAAGACTACATCTCAAGGTGAAAGATGCCCAAGGAACAACACCTACGGTTGTTTTCTGGCCTTTTCACACACATGCTCACATATGCACACATATACACACACATGGATGAACATGAAGAAACATGAACATGCATATACATGCAGATAAAAATGTTTTAGTGTGAAATGTTTATCCCACAAATCCAAAGGAAAACAAAACCAGTCACTCTGAGCTACCACAAATAGGTTTGTGTCTCATTGCTTGAGGATTCATTTCTCATTTATTTCAGATTTTAATCACAATTGGGAGATTACAAAAACGCATATGGATAAATATGAATGATCAAAGTAAAAATATTGAAGCGGAAATGTTTGATTTCAGCACATATTATTTGGGAGGAATTCCAATTGCAATCAGAGAAAGGTAAGATGATGTTATGGGGTTTTATTTGCGGGGGACCACTGCATGCATGTGAAAGTCAGAGGGCCACTGGTGGGTTTTTTTCTTTCCTTTCATCCTGTGGGGCATCCTGGGCATCAAACTCATGTTGTCAGTCTTCCCAGCAAGTGCCCCTACCCACTGAGCTATCTCACCAAGTGGACCACCTCTCCTGCTGGCAGGGATTACAATCAATAATTCTAGTCTCCTTTGTTTAATATTAGCCACAAACAATTAACTTTGCAATACTAACAGTGTGGCCACAGGGGAGAAACAGATTATAAAATTTGAATAATGGACTGGCAATCCAAAATGGGGAGAGTTGAATAACTGTGTGCCACCTCCTTGTCACTCTTGGAAGACTCCAGTTGGGTGACAATGCTGAGGAAAGCAGAATGAAGCACTGCTTTACCCATTTAAGTCACGGGCAGGTAATGAGAGCACACACATGTGGGGAGGGGAGAGGGAGGAGAGACAGAGAACAGCACCTGCCCCAACACAATTAGGTTCCTCTAGCAAGGATGCTCAGACCTTGTCTCCTGGGGGGTGGGGTGGAATATGGAAGCCTAGGCTTTCAGATGGCTTAAGAGAACAGATATAAACATATTCATAAAGATGCTAGGCCCATAAATTCATACACACTTCCCTCCCCTCCCAAGGTAAAAGCTGTCTTTATAAAATAATTAAGCCACAGCGCCAATAAGGATTTGCTTTTCCTTTTAATGAAATTTAATGTTATGCATGTTCCCCATAGTTCTGCAGTTTATAATGAATTGGACCGGGATGAAGGCAGACACCCTTCCGTTTAGATAAATGGAGCTTCCTTGGGGATTTACAATGAAATCAGCATCGGATTCTCTTAGTACATCATTCGATTAGGAAACATTAATATTTGCCTGGACCTTAGTCAGTCCGTGTGTATTCATGTTTTACATGAATCCAGCTTTGCACAGATCAGGAAGTCAACGTGAATGTCAGAGTACCAGCTAGGAAGAGCCGCTACAGATGTAGGGACCGGCAAGCTGGACCACTCTGTAAAGTGTTCGCTGAACAAGTGTGAGACCCTGAGTTCGCACCTCTAGCACCCATATGCAAAAGCCAGGCTGTGGCACTGTGTGTCTGCCATCCTAACGCTGGGCGTCAGACGCAAGAGCATCTCTCAAGCTTGCTGGACAGCCAGGCTAGCTAAGTTACTGAGCTCCAGTTCTGGTGAGAGACCTTGCCTCAAAAAATAAAATGAAGAGCAGTAGAGGAAGACACCTAGTGTGAGCCTCTGGCCACAGTGTGCACACACATACAAACGCACACCCACAGAGCTGTGTGTACACATATAGCATGCAGCACACAGCCAGAAGACCTTGCTGGCACAACGATAATAGAGCGGTGATGTAACTATAGCATGTGCAGGGCAAGTAGTGATACACCGCCTTGCAGTGAGGCCTCACTATTCCCTGTGAGCCACACATATTAAGTTAGTCATGTGACAGACCCATGATGCAGATAGCAGGTAAAGTTTTATGGCCAACAGGCACAGCACATGAACCTATTATAGCCCAGCCCCAGAGCCCACAGCCCGCAGCCATTCCTGGAACTCTTGATATAGCTCTGTGTTCATCTCAACCCACATCCATTCCAAGCTTTCTGAGCTTGGGTGGATTTAGTCGTCATAACAGTCACTTGCTCACGTGGCACAGTTGGGAAGTAGCAGATAGATTAGAGCCCAAGGTGTCAAGTTAGCATTGATTAAATCCGCCACGTCTTTCAGAATTTAATAGAACTAAAGAGTAACCCTTTCTTGTGAGTTCACAGAGTAGATGGATAAAGAGCCTAAGGGTTTTTTTTTTTTTAGCACATTCCTGGTTCTCCTTGGTACATGTTTCTGTAACACCTGCAGTTTCCGGTTCATTCATAGGCTTTATATCCATTGTGAAGTATCAGAAAGCCAGCATTTCTGGGGAGTCCAGTCTAATGGGCCCCCCTTTTTCTACATCCTCTCACCAGGTTTAACATCTCCACACCTGCTTTCCAAGGCTGCATGAAGAATCTGAAGAAAACCAGTGGGGTTGTCAGGTTGAATGATACTGTGGGTGTAACCAAAAAGTGCTCTGAAGACTGGAAGGTAAGCACAGGATTTCAGAACTGTGTGGCATATCGCATCCCGGAGTGCCCACAGTGCTGCGACAAGTTGGCTTCGGGCACTGCCCATGCACTGAATCTGTGAAAAAAAAACAGCCAGCTACACACACAAAACCTTCTGGATGTTTGGTGACTGTGTGGCAAAGCCCAGCAAAAGTCTGTCTGAATTGCAGTGATGGTGTTCAGGCCATTTCCAGGGAAGCGGTGTAGTTCGAGAGCCCATACCTGGGCATCCAGAAGGTGATTACAATGCCAGTCATTTCCACGTTTGCGTTTCAGCTTGTGCGAACTGCCTCGTTCTCCAAAGGCGGACAGATGGATTTTAAAAACTTGGCTGTGCCCTTGTCTGAGCGCTTCCAGCTCTCCTTTGGGTTTCAGACCTTTCAACCCAGGGGGACACTGCTAAATCATCAGACACAGGTAAGAGGCAGTGGGCTGGCAATAAGGTGAAAGCCTAGCCCCAAGCATCCTGCTAACAACAGCAGAGAGATTTTGAAAGGAGGGGAGTTCCCCTACCCAGACTAGCCAATGGACAGGACATTCTCCACCGTTGAATGGAGAAAGAGATCTGACTTTCACACGAACTCTGATGCCCCATCTCTGACCATGTCCCCTGGATGGGGAGGCCTGGTGGCACTCAAAGGAAGGATAGCAGGCTACCAAGAAGAGACTCGATACTCTAAGAGCATATATAGGGGGAGGAGGTCCCCCTCAGTCACAGACATAGGGGAGGGGAGTAGGGGGGAAGCAGGAGGGAGGGAGGAATAGGAGGATACAAGGGATGGGGCTAACAATTTAGATGTAATATGAATAAATTAATAATAAATAAAAAGAAAGAAAGGAGGGGAGTTGGGCGTTTTACCGGCCATCACAGGTCTGGCTTGGGTAATTCTTCACCTGGATAGATCCTGAAAGAAATCTGACTAGATGGTGCATAATAATCTACAGAGCTGTTTGTGTGGATTGAGTGACCCTTTCCCTTCCTTTTAGATACATGGTAAAAGAATTACAACGAGTATACTGTAATTATAACAGGTAATAATGTGGCCTAGGAAAAGGTTAGGATTTATCCTTACTATTTCCTCATGATTGTATCTTCAAAAGAAGGTTCCCCAGATTCCTTTACCACATCAGTTACTCCTCAGAAAATAGTTACCCCAGGAGAACTAGAGAGCACTGGGTCCTGCGCACACTGTCCACATGCAGGAGAGCCACAGAAATTCTCTCTTGCTGCTGGGAAGGCAGCCTGGCAAGTAAAGTGCTTGCTACGCAAATCTGAGGATTGGCATTTGGATCCCCTATGCTCACACGAAAGCGGGGTGGGCATGGCTCAGTGGGAAGCAGAGAGCACATCTCCTCAGCAGTCTGGGGCTCAGTCTCCTGAGATAGAACAGCCAGAATGGCAAGCTCTGGGCTCACTAAGACACTGTCTGCATATGTAAGGTAGCGAGCAATCAAGGAAGGCACCGGAAGTCAACCTGTGTCTCCACATGCCTGTGCACCCACCATACAGGCCTATGTGGAAAAGCAACACACAGAGAGCAGAGAGACAAGAGAGACTGAGATTCTGTCTCACAAGAAGATGCTCTCTGCAACCCTGGAGATATAAGAGTCAGCCTAGAAATCCACTGATGGGAAGAATGGGCCTTTTAAATGAATCATGTTTTGATTTGTTTCTTTGGGGTTGCCAAGCACAACAAATACTTGGTATCCGTTCTAAAAGACGGCGTTGACTGGCTCTGTAGCATGCGTGCAGGTGAATGTGTGTGCCAAAGGACACTTCATGTGGTGTTCCTCAGGAGCTGTCACCAGCCTGTGCCTCACCCAGTAGGCTGAGCTAGCTAACCAACAAGCCCTGGAGATCCCCATTTCTAGCTCTGCAGCCTTGGGATTACGAGCATACTGCACTGCAGCCAGCTTTTTCTACGTGGGTTCTGGGTCAGATCCTTGTCCCTGTGTGGCAAGTACTTTATTGACTGAGCCATGTCCCCAGCCCTGACCCAGCACTTCTAATTCCTAATCGTTTCCTCTGTTACATGTAAGTTCAGTCACTTTCCAGTCCACATAATGATGAGAAGCACATGTAAAGATTAGGCTAACAACTTAGAGCAACTCAGGGCAGTAGAGGGATTCTAGAAATGTCTTAGGGACATTGCTCTCAAGTCTATAAAGTGTTGGTTAAGGAACAGAACTAATCCCATTCAATAGCAGCATCACTGGCTGTAACTGCACTGGACAGACTGCTGCAGATGAATAGCTCACTGAGATCCCACGCCTATGGAAAACTCCAGAAATCAGACTTGATAAAGAAAACGGAAATGCCAACCACTCTAAGGACAGGGATTTGACTCATTGACAGAAGTAGATCATCTTGCCAGTGTTTGGATGAGTGCAGTTTGACATGGAAAATTGGGTTTCTTAGGAATAATGACCAGAAGATAAAACATTGATGAAAATTACAGAAAAGGAGTCATTGTTGTAACCTTGTACAGGGGCCTGAATAATGGTGAATCAATTCCTGGCTGCAAAATTTATGCAGAAGAAAATGAATTCTGGTAGAAACAACTTCATCAAAATGAGAGTAAAAATAGGGAAAAATGAGATGTGATCTAAATGTTCTATATAGCTTATTAGAAAATTAAACAGGCCTAATGAAAGTAGATCTAGAAAAAGACTGACAAATTCATCAATGCTGAAGTAAGTTGCATAAAATTTTTATATTCATAAGCAAGGAGCCAAACTATTGAAAAATTATCTTTTGATCAAAATGTTGAAGTCAAAACATTTGGGTCACAATGCCCTGAGTGCTTTATGCCTACTTTTGGTAATTTGTCACCTCTAAATGGTGTAATCTGGGACAGTTTCAGGCCAGAAGCCTGCATGTCACCCTGGAAGATGGTTGCATTGTGTTGAGAACGAGGGACAGCAGCAACCCGATTTTCAAGTCTCTGCAGACCTACACGGATGGCTTGCTGCATCACGTATCTGTAATAAGCGACACCTCAGGGTGAGTGGGCTGCGTCTGCTGCCAGGATCTGTTTAGTTCAACAGAGAGCTCTCCAGTGTAGCAGCTTTGCAAAGTGTCTCTTCCTGATGCCTATACTGGTTGGCTATTATGTGTCAGCCTTTTCCTAGTTCTGTACCCCTGTCCTGATTAAAACATAAAATCAGCGGTCTGATGAATGTGGATAGATAAAAATTCAAAATGGACTACCCACCCTAAATGGTGGAGGCACATTATAACCCTTCACACATGATGGTGTGGAGGAACCTCTAAAAGTGTTGCGAAGAGATGGTCACATAAAAGTGCTCCTCTGTGATTTTGTGTCCAAGAGTTTAAAAACAAATCAATTATATCAGATTTCAGGGTGGTTTTTATTCTTGTAGAGGGAAGGAAATACAATTAACACAAAGAGGGGTTCTCGGGGTACCAGGCCATTTGGTATCTTTCTATGAATGTGAACTGTATTGGTATATTCATGTTGCAAAAATTCATTGAGGAATCAGAGAGAATGCCCAGTGGTCAGCGCATCGGCTTCTCTTTTAGAGGACCCAGGCTCAGTTCCTAGTACCTACACGGCAGCTCACAGCCTCTCTTAACTACACTGGCTCCTCAGACACTAGGTACATATGTGGTACACAGACATAAATCCAGGCAAGGCAAAATAAACATAATAAAAATAAATAAGCCTTTTTTTTTGAGACAGGGTTTCTCTGTGTAGCCCTAGCTGTCCTGGATCTCTCTCTCTCTCTCTCTCTCTCTCTCTCTCTCTCTCTCTCTCTCTCTCTCTCTCTCTCTCCCTCCCTCCCTCTCTCTCTCTCTCCCTCCCTCCCTCCCTCCCTCCCTCCCTTCCTCCCTCCCTCCCCCCCTCTCTCTGTAGACCAGGCTGGCCTCAAATTCACAAAGATCCACCTGTCTCTGTCTCCCGAGTGCTGGGATTAAAGGCATATACCACCACACCCAGCTAAATAAGCCTTTTAAAAAAATTGATTGAGCAGATATTTATGGTGTATATTTTCTGTACATATATTTTATTTAACTAAAGTGTTATATGTGAAAGTATTTTGCACTTAAAAAAATACAGTTGATTTGACTGGTCCTGTTGCGTAGCAGCTTTGAGTCAAAGACAATAGATTGTCGCCCCCAGAAAGTGGTTGTGGTTGTGACGGTTGCTGTTTGCTACGTGTCTTACTCTGTGTTTCTTCTATCCATTTTCAGCCTCCGCCTTCTCATTGATGACCAGGTTCTGAGAAGGAACCAGAGGCTCCCCCGTTTCTCGGAAGACCAGCAGCAATCTCTCATCCTGGGAGGTGGTTATTTTGAGGGTTGTATCAGCAACGTTTTTGTCCAAAGGTGAGAATCTTTTTTTCTGGGGTTACTGGTAAGAGCCCAGCCACCTGCAGTGCCACACATATCCCATTAGTGGATCAGATTGGTCAGGATTACCAAAGGTTTTCATTCCGTATACTTCCAAAAACACATTAAAAACCAACAAGCCAAAACTCCTAGCACCTTAGAGCCAAGAAAAAACCTAATGAAAACTAACTTCCCGGTCCTAGCCCTTGAAAAAAATATTCACACCATTTCGTTTCATTTTAATCAATTGTACAGTTTGATTGGATCAGCTCTCCATGGCTTTTAAGGCAAAGAGATTTCAGGGGTCTGTGCAGTGCTGGGGAGACCCACTCATACAGTGCTGAAAATGACTTTCTGAAGAGCAGAGCTCAGGATTCCACTCATGCAAGCTTTGAATGTTCTCTGTAATTCAGAACGCTTTAGATAAGAGCCCCAGTCCCCCACCCACACCCACACTCCTGCAGCAGAGGGAGGCCCTGGAACTTGCAGCCTGCCCATTTGCCACTGTCATCCCTCCCAGCACCCATCAGGCCTGCACCTTGTGGGCCAAAGTACGGCCCACAGCTGTCACTGCTGTCCATAGCTGATAAAACAGGTCTCTGAACTTGTGGCCAAGTAGCTGGAAAAGGACATCAGAAGGAATGGAGAGGACAGGGAAGTGTTTAACAGCAGTATCTGCTGTTGTGAGGCACAAACACCTCACAGCTCAGCAATCACTCACACACATCTTTCTAGAAGCCCAACTCTGTGACTTCCTGATGTTCACCATCTTTCCTATGCCATCCCATGTCTGTCATTCACCTCTCTGCATATTTGATTTCCATATGCCTTTATGATACCCATTTCAAAGGGGAAAAAAACTAGTATTCCAGCCCTGCCATATTTCAAGTCCACGGAAGTTTCTGGAGCCCTTCTATCTTGCAGCTGTGACTTGTACGGGTGAAAGTTGGTGTAGGAATCATGACAATAGGAATGTTCCTTGCCGCCAGCTCTCTGCCTCTGGTGTGCCTCCCAGTAGGAGAAATGCTCACAGCTTTCATTTGCCCTCATTCCAGGTTGTCCCAGAGTCCGGAAGTCCTGGATTTGACCAGCAGAACCACCAAGAGGGCTGCATCCCTGGGAGGCTGTAGTTTAAATAAGCCACCTTTCCTCATGTTGTTTAAAGGTTCCAAGGGGCTCCACACAGCCAGGACTTTCCATGTCAATCAGGTAAGTGTCAAAGCCTTACCTTGGGTTTTACTTCTCCTGACCCTGCCTAGAGGGAGGTGATGGGAAAAGGATGCAGGACACCACTCAGTCTCTGGTGGCCGGTGCCTCCATGCAGTGGCACCAATGGATCATAGGCAGTTGACAGGCACCAAAAGAATAAAGCCAGGGCTGGGAGATGGCTCGGCCCATAGGGTTGTACATTCGTGCACAAGCATGAGGGCTTGAATTTGGATTCCCAGCACCCACGTAAAAAGCAGGGTGCAGTAGCAATCGTCTGTAATTCCAGCCGTGGGGCGGGGAGGAGTCAGGTTGGCTGACTTGGTGAGCTCCAGTTCAGTGAGAGACCCTGCCTCAAAAATCAGAAGTAGAGGGCAACAGAGGAAGGCACATGATGTTGACCTCTGACCTCCTTCCTCATGCTCACACATGGTCATAAGCAAGCACGTACACACACACATACACCAAAAATATGACAAGGCGATTTTTCTCTTCGTTTATTTTGTGTCTTGATAAAAGTTTGGATCCAGTGAGTTGGCTCTGTGAGAGTGACACCGGAAGTCCAACTAGATGACAATGAGGAAAGGAAGTTGTGTTCCTGTGTCTAATAGGAACACTGAGGCTCATTCCCCAAGAGGGGGCTTTTTCTGGGGACAGTGATTACGATCATGCAGCACACACTCCCGTCACATTAGGGGAGGTGCAATCTTGAGCATGTGCAGCTTGGAGTCCTGCTGTTTCTTCATCTATACCCTCTGTCCAAAAACAAAACAAAACAAAACAAAACGGTAGAACAGAAACATCCTCTGTGGAGAGTGCATCGCAACCAGATCATGCTGAGCACCATTGGCCCTGGGTCACTCAGAAGAGAGGCAGCATAGTCTTGGCTGTTTTAAACCAGCTCCTTGCAGTTTGCTTTACAGGGACGACCCAGTCTCCTTTCTGTTGCTGTAATAAAATACCCTGATAAAAAGCCACTTGTGGGAGAAAGGGGTGTATTTCAGCTTATAATTCCAGGTTATGCTCCCATCACTGTTGGGAAGTTGAAACAGTTGGTCATATCACCTCCACAGTCAAGAACAGAGAGACATGAATGCATGCTTGCTCAACTGCTTGCTTGTGATCTCCACTCGTATACAAGTCAGGACTCTCTGCCTAGGGAATGGTGCCACCCACAATAGCCTGGATCTTCCTTCTCCATAATCCACAGAGTAAGCAAACTGGAAGGGCATCTGCATCCAGTAGCAGAGACCCTACCCTGGACCTCTTCAGAGCTGCAGCTGGGCATTAACATTAGATAATTTCTCATTAAGACGTTTTCCTTGTGATTTGAGGTAGGGTCAAATTGACATTTAAAGGTAATCATCACAAAGGCCTTATCTGAAACAAATAAAAGCTCTGAAAAGACCCTCACTAGTATTTAAAGGTACAACATCTCACTCCCCAACTCCTGTCTGAGCCTAGATGATTGGCCCTAAAGCTGCCTGCCTAGCTGCTAACAGACCTTGACTGGGTATCTCAATTGCTATGGCTGATACCTTGCCTTTACACACTTGTATGTATTGGTAGCACCTCTGGTGATTTTTCTCTAGACTACAGGGACTATGTCCCTTCTTACATATATGCCCACAAATCTCCCTCTCTCCCTGGTGCAACCTTTATGATAAAGCAGCCACATTCACCTAAAATTGTATCAAAGCCAGGTGGCTTGGCCTGGAGTGCATATTTTAAACATGCAAGGAGTCTTAAAATCACCAATGCTCAATGACCAGTTAGGTCAGGGGCATCTGAAGAGAGTCTGGCACCTGTAGTTGGCAGGAACCTCCAGATGATCCTCATGTGCCTCACAGAGACCAAGAGGAAGTAATGTTGCTAGCATGAAGGAGTGTGGCCATTGCCATGAGTTAAACACAAGCTTAGGAGTTAAGGAATCGCTTGCTCTGAGTTCGGTCAACAGGGTGACCTCCCCAAGTCTGAGGTCACAGTAAGATGAATGCCTTGACCCACCAGGCATTGAGCCATACCCTCCGTGTGCATATTCTTACATCCTTAGCCACATCTTAAGAAAAGGAAGCTCAGGTATAGAGAGGTGAGCAATTTGGGCTACGAGCAGGGGTAGAAGATGGACAGTGTGGCTGTGCCCTCTTAGAGCAAGCTGCTGGGATGTGGCCAGAGCTCGCCATTGCACGCTTGCCTACAACGTGTGAGGCCCTGGTTCAGTCACCAGCAGCACCCGCTTTGACCAAGTAGAGCACACTGCTCCATCCAGGTCAGCCTCAGTGCCAGCCAACACCAACCATGTGCTCCTCGCCCAGCTGTATTCCTCAGCTGAGTAAGAGATGTTCTCTGCTGCTTAGAAGAAACCCATGCCATGAATGTCCGGGGTTGTTATCTTCTAGTGATGCGAAGGCCAAAGCCGCCTTTAGAATTGCATTTTGTTTGTTTTAAGCTGGTAGCTGCTGAGACTTAAGTCGGGGTGATGCAGATGGGACTGGTGAGGAGGAAATGGACTCCCCGATTATCAGAAGATACAAAGTACTTAACTCAGACAATAATTGGGTTTGGGAGAGCAGGGATTGCTGGATTGTAGACCACATGGCAGTGCTGTAGAGCTTTTAATGGAGAAGAGAGGGAGCAAGTATTTGGCAAGAAAGAGAAAGAATAGAGGAGTTTGTGGCATTTTGAGTGGTCGGTGTCTGCAGGTCTTCCGAGTTGGGAGAACTGGTGGAGAAACTGTAGGTGTCTCCTAGGAGTGTTAGGCAGGCAGATGCGATGCGGCCATTGTTCTGAGAGACATTAGAGAATATATTATCTAACTTTTCCCTTTTCTGCGCAGGCTCCAGATTAGACAAACTATTTTCTCTGCCTTGAGTAGCTTGGCAGTGGGGAGAATACAGCAAGGCTGATCTACTGGACCCCAGGGTCAGACTGTCTGGGTTTGTGTCAGGCTTTGTACACCAACTAGGCATGATCATTTTAAACCCTGTATACGGATCTCTTTACTCCAGTATAAATGAAAATAATGGTAAAATCTCTTATGATGCCATTGTGAGGGTTGGGGGAGGCAACATACACAACACACTAAAAAAAAGGGGGCGCTGCAGGGCAAGCATGCTCGTGGGCTTTAGCTCTCATTGTAGTGCTCAGATGAGAGAAGCAGCCGTGCCGCAGGGCTAGGGGTCATGGAGGCCCTTCCGGGGACGGCTGTGCACGACCTGGGGCTGCTGCAGAAGCCCAAAGCTGGGAGACGTGATGTGAGCGGCACTCTGAGGCACAGTGTCCTCTGCGTGAGTGTCCTCTGGTCTTTCCATGGCTTCTGCCATTTTAGCCCTCCTCTGTAAGACGTAGAAAGTGAAAACTGGGCAGGCCCAGATGGTAAGTTTCAGATTGGTAGTTTGTTTGTTTGTTTGTTTGTTTTCAAAGCTTTTCTAAAAATACCTGGTCTGTAAATGATGGGCCCAGAATTCACAGGAAGCATAGTGCTGCCCCAATGAATGTGCTCTTTAAGTCTCTGCTGGCTTGAAAACTGGGAAACTTGGTAGAGAACGGAGGCCGGGGGACGGGTGTGAAGCCAGGTCAGGTGTTACACATGGAACGTGGACATTTTCAACAGTCCGTGTGAGGCTGTTGACAGGAGACTGTAAGCTGCTCTGGAGATTAAAGTGCATTAAGCTAGCAGCAACCTATGTGATGGTACATTGTGTGAATATTGTAGACACAAGGAGTCAAACTGACAAGCTACTACAGCCATCCAGGCGAGGGAGAGCAGGGCTGACTCTTGGGGCAAGGGTACCAGATGTGGGGGAAAAATCCATCACAAAGTGGAACAGTAGGACACCAAGACAATGCATGAAGGAAGCAGAGAAGTGGGTGTCCACAGACACCAAGATGCAGAGCCGGGGGTTCCCTCAAGGGTGGTGGTGCTGTCAAAGAGAACAGAGAGGTTAACAGTGTTAAAAGGTTTTTATTAAAAACATTTCATTTTGATGTCACCGTTATTGCTGATAGACAGAGAAGCCTTTCAGAGTAGCAGGAAGGCCTGCTGGAGTGAGTCCAGGCAGGCCCCAGGCTGAGCTCTATTCTCAGTAGGGTCCAGCATAGCTCGGGACTCAAGCAATTCACTCAGACTTCTGCTGGGTGTGATTGAACATCTCTGCTCAACAATGTGCAAGCTTCAGTTGCTTTTATTTAGTAGTCTGTCCTCTCTTCCCTGGAACATCTGGTGTGTGTGTGTGTGTGTGTGTGTGTCTATGTGTGTGTGTGTGTCTCTGTGTGTGTGTGTGTGTGTGTGTGTGTATGTGTGTGTCTGTGTGTGTCTGTTTGTGTGTGTCTATGTGTGTGTGTATGTATGGGTCTGTGCATCTATGTGTGTATGTGTGTGTGCCTGTGTGTGTGTGTGTCTGTCCGTGTGTGTATGTGTGTGTGTGTGTGTGTGTGTGTGTGTGTCTGTGTGTGTACTGTACTGTTAGGAAAGCATCCCACCTCTGTAATACACCTCCAATCCTCATTAGCTTCCCTTAAAGACTATATGGCTAACTAAATTGCCTAGACTGGCTTTGAACTCACTGTTCTCCTGTCTCAGCCTCTTGGGAAGTGAGACTTTCAGGCCTAGGCCAACAGGCCTAGCTTTGTTATCTCAAGTGTGCATTCTAGGTACCATATCTATCTGGGATCAGGTTGGAAGCAACACCTGATTATGAAGGCGGTTTTAGGAAAAGCCATTTACTATTGGTTCCCAAATTTTCCTTGCAAAATGGCTTAAGAAATGATACTGATCCTACCTGGGATGGCTTGTTTCTCGACTTGACAACCTAGAATTACCTGATAGAAAGTCTCCATGAAGGCTGGCACATGTAAGGCTGAGCTGGGGGCATGTCTGCAGGGGTGTGAGAAGAACCCACCTGAAAGTGAGGGGCAGCAGTCCCAGCGGTCCCTGGCTTGGGGTCCTGGGCTGTGTTAGAGTGGGGACAGCTAGCTGAGCAGTGAGCTTTCATGCATTTCTCTCTGCTCCTGGCTGTGGCTGTGACGTGATTAAATGCTCCAAGTGCCTCCCTTGATGTTCTGTGGCTTTTGTAGGGGTATTTTATCACAGCAACTGAAATAAAGCTAGGATTCCCCCGCCCCCGCCCCATGGAGCCACCCAGTGGGGACTTGGTGCTTGACTCTGATTCTCTCTGCTCCCTCTGAGAAACCCTTGCTCACTGAACTATGCCCAGCAAGGAACACTGGGTTCTGCCTGGGCTTCTCTCTGCTAGGACAGCATTTTTTTTTATCAGCAGCTATTCCCAAACAGCGTCCCCTCAGGAGTCATTGTCAGGAGCACGGAGCACAAGCTTGTTCCGGAGCCATCCCCAGCTAAACAAATCCTCAGCCTCCCTCCATTTGACCTAAGAAGAGCCCCACTGAGCTCTGAGCCCTGTGCTCCAGACCTGGACACCAGAATCTAGACTCTGCTGCAGAGAAAAGGGGCAACGGTTCTCGATTTTTTCTAGCAACTTCTCTGGATACATCCAGTGCTCAGAAGTTGAAACCGTTGTCCGCCACAGGACAGACTCTTTTTTGCCCCCATCAGTGCTGGTTAGAAGCGAGGCCAGGTCCCCTGTCCTTACCCTTTTGTCCCTTCCTCCAGTCTTTCCTTGCCCTGTTTGTAAAGCCCCAGGGAATTGCCTGGAAGGGGAGGTGGCAGGCTTTGGGCTCTATGTCCTATTGTGGCTGTAGAAGCCTCATGCTGTCTGTCTGCTGAGAAGCCTGTACTTCTTCCCATGGAGACGATGGAGCAGACGGATGGAATACTGGATCCCTGCAGGTTCCAGATGCAGCAGTTTCCCTAAAAAGAGTGGACTTGTATAAGGCATGAGTAACATGTATTCTCCCGGAAATGGAAGTAAGAGAAAAGGGATAGTTGGACTCTCCAAAGCCATGTCTTCCAACATCATTCATAACTTCCTGAAGGTAGAAGGCCCCCAAATCACAGCCACACCAGGACACTAAATGGAGTTGCGTGGGTCTGCCGGAGAAGCTGAGAGTAGGCTCTTACCTTCTCTTTTGTTTCCACTCCAGTAAGTGGCACATTGGAAGGACTCTCCGTGACGGCTCCGTCCCACTGGGGCTATTCGCTAATCCTTCCATCTCTGCTGATTTTATCTCCTAGACTCCAGCGCGAAAGCTGAGCACTGGGGCCAGGCAAGCTCGCCTCCCTCCCTCGGCCACCCCCACGGGTCCTCATTTCCTTTCCTTTCTCTTGCAGCTCCTGCGGGATGAACCTCAGGCACCAAGGAGCCTGGGGGCGTGGCAAGATGGGAAGTCCTGCCTGCAACCAATCAGCCCCCAGCCCAAGCACAGGGCCCTCCGCTTTGGGGACAGTCCCACCAGCCACTTGCTATTCAAACTTCCCCAGGAACTGCTGGGGCCCAGGTATTTCTCCTTTTCTTTTTCCTTTTCGAAAGTATTTTCTTGTTCCATGCATCACCAACTCAGAACCCGTTTTCCAGTGTCTCTTGAGGATGTTTAATCCCATGACACTATGCTCAGGAAGGAGGTTGTTGTTAGTGTTTTGGAGACAGTAATCTGCATAAGATGGGAGGGGGGTGAGAGGGGTGGGGGCGCTGTCATGTCCTCTCCCCCCCCCCACAGCTGGAATGGAAATGCGACGGCTGCTGCTGCTGCTGCTGCCACTGTGGCTGCTCAGAGCCCAAACAATCAGCTCAGCTCCAGCTGAGAATTTGAAGGTGTTCTAAAAATAAGGCTGATATCCCACCCACCCCAAAACTATTCATTATTTATGTGATAAATCACCTTTCTTCTCTTGTGTTCTGTACTGAATGAGAATTATTCTCTTAGGAAGCCCTGGTGCCAGATACACCCTGCCCAGAAAATGCTTTCAGACCTTTTTTTTTTAATGCTAACATGTTGCATTCCTGTCAGGGAGGAGGGGCTGAGCAGAAATGCTGAGGATGTGGGAAATCCTGAGGAAAGCAAGGTCTGTCCTTCTCAGGTGTCGTGAAGGAGACATGAAGGGAAGGATGCCAAGCACTTCTTCAGACTTTCATATTTCAAGCTGAGGGCCCAGGGGTCAGACAGACCAGCTTGTACTCTGGCTCTCGGCCTCGCTTAGATCCACACTGGCTGTGTCCTGTGCCAGTTCAGCCTCTCTCTGAGATGGGTGCCAAGGTGGGTCTGCATAGGGAGGAAGTTCAGTTTGGGAAGGCATGTGGAGGGTGTGGGGGAGGGGCAGCAGGCCCAGGCTGGGAGAGTCTGAGAAAGGGTAGAGCCACCTTTGCAGAGTACAGTGGGCGGGAGTCAGGCTGCAGTGCATGCAGTTCTGCAAGGCCCCGGAAGTAGAGATCACCTCAGAAGAGTCAGTGTGGGCTATGAGTGTCTGTGTCCTAGTATTCCTGCCACACTCAGTAGATGTGAGAATGTGACAACTGGGGACTCCTCTGTGCCCCTGTAGCAGGCCTTCTTGAAATGGGCACATCTTTGCAGCCTTCCTATACAGCGTTGTCTTTTTTAGGTCTATACTTCCCTTGTGGGTCAGCCTGACATTTTAGTGGATGAATGCATCTCTCTAGGCTCCATATTCTCATTGGTCAAAGGCGTTTAATGCTGCTGTCCTGACAATGGTGATAGGCTGAAGTCCTCTCAGGGAGCCGCAGGATGCTTCATCTTACGACAGTTAGGAAGACCCAAAGGAAAAGCCTGAGCAAGTGGTTGTTATGTCAGTTAACCTCATGGAAAGTCTCAGGACCTCTCATTTGTTGAACTTGGGCTTGTAGAAGACCAAAGCAGGAGGGGGAGGGGATGTCCTTTAGTCAGGTCTTCTGATGACATCACTACTTCTGGGAAGGGAGGCCCCACTGTCTAGCTCTGCTCTCTTGGCCACGCTGACCTTAAGGACAACAATCACTCACCTTAAAGAAATGGCATCTGCAGATGCTGCCTGTCTGCCTTGTCTGCCCTGTTCCCAGCTTCTCCCACTGCAGCTTCTCTCCCTGCGCCCCGCCCCCAGCACTTTCTCCCCATTTAGAATGACTTGCCTACCTGCCCATGAGGCAACCCTCGTGAGTTCTCATCCAGGTAAAGTGGAGGAGGGAGGACAGCAAGCCAAGCATCACAACATTAGCTATGTTCCTCATCCCTGTGACAAAAACAACTTAAAAAGTAGGGTTCCTTTGGCTCATGGTTGGAGACCGCGGCAGGAACATGGCGTCACACTGCACCCACAGCCAGGAAGCAGAGAGCCGGGTGACCTGCACTCAGCTCACTTTCGCCTTTTCACTGAGTCTGGGATCCAGCCCACAGGGTGAGGTTGCCTACATTGGAGTAGATCTTGCCTCCTCAACTAAACCTCTCTGGCAGACGCCTTCTCTGATGTGCTTCAGAGTGTGTCTCCTGTGTGGTGCTAACTGCTGTCCAGATGACAGTCAAGAGTAACTGTCACATTAGTAGATGCAGTCGTAAGCAACCCCGCTCCCAAATGTTCTAGCTTTTGTGTCTTCGGGATGTTGCCAGCTCTGGTGTGTGCTGTTGCCCTCGTTCTGGCTATGTTTTCAGTGTCCCCAAAAGCTGGTGGCATCACTTTAACCCTGCGATGCATGTAGAAACGTACTTTTGAGCTCCTCTTCTTCCCTCTAGCAATAAGGAGTCACAGCTGGGCTGCCATATTCTCAGATGTGAGTCTACTGCTGCCTTTTTAAAATGTTAGTTAGTCTTTTCTACAAGACTGCCTTAAGAAACAGTTCTGGAAGCAAATGTCAAGTCCAATCAGCGAGCCCACATATGCAGAGTGCTGAGGGCCCTGGAGCGCATCCCAGTAGTCTTTTCAGTTGGCACAGGCAACCAGACACATCAGGAGAAACAGGGAACAGTGGGATGTCTGGGCTATTTCCTTTAACAAATACGGACTCTTTTTCATCTTGAATAGTGTCGCGCTCTAGGAAACCTGTTCATCTGATGAACAAATATACATCTTAGCCTCACAATCTTGGAAAGCAAAGAATTAACAGTCTAATATCGCCTTCCACATCCAGATTCTACCTCTGAATAATTCATTTCCTCCTTAACTAAATTCCGTCACTATGTGTTGAATGTGCACTTTGTAGGAGGCCCTGCCCATATAGCTGCAAGCAAGAGAAACCTGCTCTGTCCCCTGGTGGGTGCTTAGACAAGGACCCCAGGCAGTGCGTGCAAACATCTACTTCACTCCTGTGTCTCTACCACCTTTTTGTGTTGTACCTCAAGGAACCTGTTGGTGGCCCCATGCACCATAGACAATTCAAGAAACAAAATCCCGTGCCTGCATCCTCAGTACCCAGCACAGTGCTTTCTGCACACTAAACACTCAGTAACTACCTGTTGGATGGTTACATGGTTTGATAGATGAGTTGATGGACAGACGCATAGGAGTCTTCATATAAAGAAAAGCATGCTCAGTTCAATTAAGAAATGATATGGAGCCATCATATGAATTAATACGAGCTCTCATTGTTGGCTACATAATCTTTTGTAATTCTTCTTCTGGGAGAGCTGAGGTCTGGGGCTCAGAGAAGTGGGGAGAGCAGGAGGAGATGAGTCCATGCTCCTGTGCCTGTGTGTTAAACATGCCCCATAGAGAGAAAATGCCCAAGTCACATCCTCGGTCATCAGGCTGCCTCCCTTTCCTCCTCCCACTTCCCTCCCTGTGAATGTACATGAATAGAAAGCATGCTTGTTGGGTTTAGACACTTTGTATTAGTGAGAGAGCTAAGCCAGTCACACAAAGGCACACTTGCTGAGGGACCAAAAGCAGCCAGGATACTAAGCAAAGAAGAGTAGAGAGCAGAGGGTAGAGTTTGTGTTTCACATGAAGAGAAGCTCTACAGATGGCCTTGCACAAAATTATGAATTAAATCAGCCCTAGTGAACTGGACACTCAAAAGTGGTGGAGATAGTAAATTTTAGGTCATGTGAATCTTACCATAATTTTAATGTTGATTTTTTTAAAGTCCCAACATGTTCCCTCTTGCCACATGCTAGGACTTATACCACTAGCTAAATTTGCCATAGAAAATCTGAGCACTTCTCTAACATAGCAAGGGAACTGTACAACAGCACTGTTAACAGCTAGTGTGCTCCGGCTTCTGGCGGTCCCGTGTCTCTGGGGAGCAGGCTCATTCCCACTTCTCTTCTGAGATGTAGGGAACTGCAAGCGTCTAGTTCCCTTCGCTGCCCATTTCTTCCTCTTTGTTTAAATTTTGGTTTGGTTTGTGGGTTTTTGTTTTGTTTTTGAGGAAAATATACCTGCTATATAACTGAAAACTTCTAAGCAGCCCAAATTGGTGTCAAGCTTGTGATCCCCCTGCCCCAGCTCCGGAGAACTGGGATTATAGGCCAGCATGCCCAATTCTTGCTCCCCGTCTCTTCATCCACAGGTCACAATTTTCTTTGGATATACAGACAACATCCTCCAGAGGCCTGGTGTTCTACACAGGCACCAAGGACTCATTCATGGCGCTTTATATCTCGGAAGGACGTATTGTCTTTGCTTTGGGGACAGAAGGGAAGAAACTGAGGCTCAGGAGCAAGGAGCGATGCCACGATGGGAAGTGGCACACGGTGAGAGCTGGGTCTGTGTGACAATGAGTTGAGCATCTTCAAATAACCCAAAACCCAACAGGGTCGAGTGTCCCAAACACTTGAGCAAAGACATAGTGCCTTAAATAGAAATTGCCATGCTTGTCCTCTTGTGATGCATTATAGTCAAAATACTAAATATATTTTATAGAGTTTCAGTCTATTTGTATATTAAATACAGATATATTTTCTGTTCAGACTTGAGTCCTATTCTAAGATATGTCATTATGTATATGTGAACATTCCAAAAAATCAGAAAACAGACCTTAACGCCTATGGTCTCAAGCATTTCAGAGAAGGGATCCCCAGTCTCTATTTCCAGCTGGTGTGGAATCTACTGTCTCAGTAGACAAGAGTAAGAGTCCAGAATTATTACCAGGAGCCCCAGCATATGCTCAGGGAAAGCCTTTGTCATTAGAGGCATTAAATGCCCAGCATCGTGGGACAAAGACTGCCACACACACTCATGCACCCTGTGTGGATGGCAGCAGGACTACTTACTTTCTGGACTTCTAAGCTCCTCTCTCTCTCTCTCTCTCTCTCTCTCTCTCTCTCTCTCTCTCTCTCCTCTCTCACTGTCTCTCTCTGTGTGTGTCTGTGTGTGTGTGTGTGTGTGTGTGTGTGTGTGTATGTGTGTGTGTGTGTGTGTGTGTGTACTCGGCATTCTTTCTCATAGCACAAGCAGAAAGCTTTCTCTCACGACATCCCTACCATCCCAACTCTTGCCTGAGGCTACCTCATTAAAAAGAGCAGACACAAAGCTGGGCGATGTGGGGCACGCCTTTAATCCCAGCACTTGGGAGGCAGAGGCAGGCAGATCACTGTGAGTTCAAGGCTGGCCTGGTCTACAAAGTGAGTTCAGGACAGCCAAGGCTACAGAGAGAAACCCTGTCTCAAAAAAACAAAAAACAAAAAAAAACAGACACCAAAAAGTTAAAAGGAAGCCATGTTTTTCTGCCATGGACCTGTTAATCAGAAAGCCTAAGTGACATGATAAGCTCCATTTATTAATATCCAACACATATGTAATGGTCTGCTCTCTTGGAACACATACACTAACAACTGCCCTGACTGTAATGTCAGGTGCTAGTCTTTTGGGGGAAATGTTAGATTGAAGTTAGGCCACACAGAAGTCAGAATAGGGGTGCTGTTTTCGTGGAGATAGTCAGGAAGAGGCTCCTGGAGAGGGGCAACCCCCATGTGAAGCCATGCGAGTGGAGCTGGAGTTAGCTCACTGGGCGGATCACAAAGTTATAAGGGACAAGATTGGAGCAGGGCGGGGTGGGGCAGGGTTTTTATAACTTAAACTTCATAGGCCAATCTAAGGATTTGGGCCGGGCCGTGTGTGTGTGTGTGTGTGTGTGTGTGTGTGTGTGTGTGTGTGTGTTTGTGTGTGTTATTTAACAATGCTACAAATTTAATCTAAGGCCTCACAGATGGCAGGTAAGCACTCTACCACTGAGCTATAGGGTCTCAGTTCCTTACGTTGACCTTGACTCTAGAGCCCTCCTACCACAGCTTCCAGATAGCTGTGATAGATCACCAAGCTGTGCCTTCAGGTCTGGATTTTTTTTTTTTAATTTGTGATATAGGATCTCACTGTATAGCCCAGGCTGTCCTTGAACTCACTATATATAACTTAGACTGACCTAGAACTCTTGCGTCTGTTAGATTGTGCGTGAAGTGGAAGCAAAGGAGGAAGCCAGTGTTGCTTCCTATGATTTGGCCCACTGGTTGGGCTAGTGGCAGGGGCAGACAGAGAGGCGGCAGAAAGGGAAGGAGAGTGTGTGTGTGTGTAAGTGTGTGAGTGAGTGTGAGTGTGTGGTGAGTGAGTGAGTGTGGAAATGGGTATGTGGGAGTGTAAGTGTATGAGTGTGCAAGTGTGTGATGAGTGAGTGTGTATGTGAGTGGGTGAGTGATTGTGTGAGTGTGAGTGAGTGTGTGAGTGATTGTGTGAGTGAGTGAGTGAGTGAGTGAGTGGGTGAGTGAGTGAATTATTTGTAGACAATTTCAACCTGTCCTGAGGGCCCTGGAACTGGAGTCTTAGTGAAAGCTCACCCCACTGAGAGCAGACAAGGATTCAAACTTGCAGCAAAGAGGATGCTTGCAAGAGAAACATCCATTTCCTGCTCGCTCCAGGGTCCTTGCCCTGACTTGCCCTCCCCTCAGCTCTGTACAGGCTGTTCGGGCTTTTAGCTGCAATCTGTGCCCTTGGTTGTGCACCTTCTGTTTACATTTCTAGATCTGTTGTATCTGTTGGTTCATCTACTTTCAAGCAGCTGTTCATTTAACTCTGCTTTCATCGCAGCTGCTCAGTATCTGACAAAGTCTGACAGAAAGCAATGGTCACGGCAATGAACAAGAGACAAGCCCTTTCTCTTCCTGGAATGCTACTGAAGAGTAGAAAGCTTTTTATTTTAAGTCTCCTATGACTACTAGTAAAGCTTGGCACCACGTGGCAGAGGTAAACCTTTGATTCTTCTCTTCACTCTAAAGGTGGTGTTCGGACTGAGTGGAGGAAAGGCACGCCTGGTTGTGGACGGGCTAAGAGCCCAGGAAGTCAGTTTGCCTGGAAATTCAACCATCAGCCCCAGAGCACAGGTTTACCTGGGCTTGTCACTATCGAGAAAGTCAAAGGTAAAACTAGGAACAAGTGGTTCTCGGTGTAAGCACAACTTACACAAGGCACTAAAGACGTCTAAATCCTTTAAATGATTGTCTGCCATATGTAATGTTCACAAACACACAGAGAAAGTGCCCGCCTGCATTCCCAAGCCTATGTATGGGGTCCAGGCTGACACATGGGCATTGAAGATGTGACTGTGCGGTTCTCTGAGGTATTAGAAACATGACTCTCTTAGCTTCTCTTCCAGGAGTATTTGTTCATTGTCTTATTATTTTATGTGCGTGGGTATTTTCTTTGCATGGATGTCTATGCACCACATGTGTGCCCGTTGCCTGTGCAGGCCAGAAGAGAGTATCGGATTCGCCAGGGTGTGGAGTAACAGAAGAGTGTGAGCCGCCATGTGGATGCTGGGAAGGACAGCCACTGCTCCTAACCACTGAGCCATGTCTCCAGCCTGGGGCCAACGTTGTAGGTTCGGATGATGTGACCCAAGCTTTGGCAGTCTCTGCTACTTTCCCAAAAGCAGTAGCGGTAGCTTGTTCTTCCTACTTTGCTGCCTATCAACTTGCTGTTGAATCGAAGTGTACTTTAAAGGGCTTTTTTTCCCCCTTTATAAAAGAAAGCCAATGTCCTTTATCACAAATAAGAAGTAACCACAAAAGTAGGGTCATGGAAGTGGAGCGCATCATGACAGTCTAGCTAGAGAGCCAGGCCTTGCTCACTCCTTTAGACAGAAGACACTTTTGAGGAAGATGGTTTAAGACATGTTAGCAGTGGCACAAAGCCAAGTGTGTCCCCTTTTCTAATCAAAGGGCTCCTTGAAGAAGGGGAAGGTGTGTTTGCAGCAAAGCCTGTGCTTGGCAGCGCAAGGGCCTAGGCTGGATCTCCAGCCCCAGCTAGAAAACACAAAGGATGCTCTTCACACCTGCATGTGCATCTTCCTGTTCTTTGGCGTCTGAAACAACAGTGTCAGGCCAAGCAAGACTCACACTTCGGTGTATGGCTCTGGGCAGTTGAGAGTCCTCTGACACCAGAGTTACAATTTCCTGCCCTCGTCAAGTTTAAAGGGACCACAATCCTCTGTCCTGTTCTCCCTCTGCCCCTCCTCCCACCCTGCCCAAGTGCTGACCGCACCTGGTTTGCCCTACATGCCTGACCTTTCTTGGACCATTTTAGGTCAGTGGTACTGTGAACAGCTCAGGCCTAGGAGATATCCTTCACCCAAGTGCAGTGTCTGTCCCTTCCTCAAGAGCTGGGGACACCACCTGCTGTGATGTTTGCAGTGAGATAGGGAAGGGCGCAGACTAAAATCTAGCCCTGGAAAAAGATGTAATTAAAGCAAGCCTTGTTCACGAGCTTAGATTTTAGGGCTTCAGAGCGGCCCAGCCAACCTGGGGTAGCTCCATGGGGTACAACCTGGCCCACTCTTGGTGCCAAGGCTTTAGCAAGGATTAAAGTACTGTTTTGTATTGTATTCATATGTAGTAACTTTGCTATCTCTGTCATATGCAGTACATGCCGAATTTGTTTGATATGCAATATGGTGTGTACGGCAGATGCTAAGGGGGATGCTTACTGCTAACACTGACTTTTCTTCAACCTCTAAACCTATTTACCTCTCAGAGAAGATCACAGGCTAGAAAGACTACTCAGGGACATGAGTTAGGTATTCGTTTGACCTGGGTAGGTTCTCTTACAACCTTGCTAATCACACTAGCCTCCTCATCTGGGACAGATAGTAGCACCTGTTTACAGTGTTCTATCTAAAGAGCTTTTAGTTCACATACGAAGCAATGGATTTTATTATGATATGGTCTTTTGGCCCAGTTGCTTTTGGCCTGTGTGGCAAGGCAAGACATCACATAGGGAACGTCTCATGGGACAAAACTGCATGCCTTCAGGTGACTAGGAAGCAAAAAAGTGAGAGAAGACCAAAACTCCCAGCAACCCCTCGGATGAGCATGCCACCTCTGAGCTCATTTGCTTCCAAAGGGAGTACAACCTTCCTGCAATGGCACGGGCAGGCAAGCTCGCAGCGTGGCGTTTGGGACAGCTGAGATTCCAGCTGTAGGATCCAGTGGTGCTTACAAACAACACAACTGCAGCTCGTCCTAGGGATTCCATGTTGGCTCCAGCCCGTCCTGTGGCGTCCGTGCTTGGTTTCAGATACAGAGCTCCTGTCTAGCATGACAAACATGAGGAAACTGTATTGGCTACTGTTTCATTGCTATGACAAAATGCCTGACAGGAGCAACCTAGGGAAGGGAGGGTTTATTTTGGCTGCTAGTTCTAAGATACAGTCCCTGTGGTGTCAAGAGGATGAGATGGCTGGCACGTTGCACTCACAGCCAGGCACAAGAGGAATGGAGACATGCAACTGGGTTTCTAGTCGATGAAGACCTCAGCCCATGGGTTGGTGCCACCTATATTTAGGGTAGATTTCCCATCTCAGATAACCCCATCTAGAAACTCTATCACAGACATGTCCAGTGGCTTACCTAGTAGATGATTCAGACATGCCTAATGGCTTACCTATTAGATGATTCTAGACACTGTCAAGGTGACAATATTAAAACATCATAAAAACTAATTTATGAGGAGGGCTTGCCAGCCACTTAACATTGCTGCTAGCACCACAAGTATCTCTAAAGTCACAATGCTCCCTTAAAATTACCTTTTAATACTCGGTATTGATGGGGTGGGTGCACAGTGTCTTCTTTGGACTCCTGGTTGTTAGTACACCAAGCGTAATAGTATCGGAAGGTACCTTGCACTTTATTATTCAGGAACATTTTGGCCACGTTTTAGTCAGATGCCTGGCGTTAAGCTATTGTGCTGGCTCACAAAGCCCCAAGGAAAGGTTTGCACCTGTAGAATGGTGATACGTGTAAACCCTGAGGTGGAATTCCCCCACGTGGCAGCTCAGTCGGCATGAAGCAGAGTTAGGTTGACCCACTTGTTCTCATTTGGGCACAGACTAGCAACTTCCAACTTCCAACCAGCGCTTGGTTGAGCAACACCATCCAATGTTAACCTCCAACCAAGCCTCTGGTTTACAGGTTTGCCTGGACACTGTGACAAGAAGCCAAGGGAAAACAGTCAGGACCCCCTGACTCTCTGAAGCAGGAAGAAGGAACCTTCTAGACTCTCCTTCCACAGCCAAGCTGCATGCCCTTCACCTCAGCTTCTCTGGGAGTTACACGCCATGAACTTTTTATCCTCTGCTTCCTTACAGAGCCTCCCCCAACATAGTTTTGTGGGGTGCCTGAGGAACTTCCAGTTGGACTCAAAACCCCTGGATTCCCCCTCTGCGAGGTTTGGGGTGTCCCCCTGCTTGAGTGGCTCCTTAGAGAAAGGCATTTATTTCTCCCAAGGAGGAGGCCACGTGGTCCTGGGTAAGGAACGGCTGCTCAAGTTCATGTCTGTGTGTCTGAAGGACTCTGTCCTCTTTCCTTAGGTACAGAGTTTTAACTGTTTCCTTCTCTCTCTCTCTTGGAAGCCAATTCTGTGTCCTTGGGGCCAGAGCTTAAGCTTGTTTTCAGCATTCGCCCAAGAAGTCTCACTGGGGTCTTAATACACATCGGAAGTCAGTCTGGACAGCACTTAAGTGTTTACATGGAGGCGGGAAAGGTATGTAGCAGGATGCTTGCGTGGAAGGGGAGAGGGAGCCAGGGGCTACCCACAGGCCCAATAAGTCTGAAGGCAGGATACGGGTGGCACCCGACATTACATGAGACCTAGCTTTGGAGAGTAATTGTCCATTTTTCATCAGCAAGTCATCTTCATCTTACTCTCTGCTGCCTCTTTAAACTTGGGAAACCTCAAACCAACTGAGCTGAATTCTGGTGACACCGCTTAATTAAAGGGACTTGGGGAAGCTGTTCAAACTCCTTCAGGCCCAGTCTCAGTGTCTATAAAATATAGATAATAATTCTACCATGTGGGTACTGATCGGGCCAGACCTTGCTTAGCTTCTGCGGTCAGACAAGATTGGGTCCATTCAAGGTAGCTGCAGACAAATGCGGCTCATTCACAGTCCTGGGGCTTTTGTCAAGATTAGAGGAAATGCCACGTCCCCAACCCACGCTCATACATCGCCTTAACTTCTCCTTCCGTGTCTACATCAGGTCACATCCACACCTGGGGTCCTGAGCCCACAGAATCCACTCTGGACCCTTCATTTTCTCTCTGCAATTTTAATGCTCTGGACTCCGTGGCTAAGCTGGTTGCTGGCCCCGCCTCATCTCTCCCTTGTTTTTTTGTAGACTCTTCCCTCTGTTACTGCTTTTGCTGCCTTGTGTCTCTATCACTCACAGGCCTGAGTCAATCCTATTTTGAACAACCATGTTATATCTCTTTAAAATGAAATTCTTCCAGGAATCCTGTCTGTAGCTCAGGCCTTGAGTCAAAGATGAATATTGTACCATTTTCTTTCATTTAGCTTTCTATGATTTATTAAAAATCAGGGAGCATATCCCAGATGACAGCCTCAACTCCTAGAATACTTTTTTTTTTCCTATTTCCAGGGATCAAACCCAGAGTCTCTGACACTGTATGCGAGGACTCTATTTCAGTGCTTTAGACTGGTCCCCAGCCCCCATGGCATGTTTCCGAAGTGTTTATCATGTAATTATACACAATAATGGACTTCCTTATGACATTTCCATGTATGGAAATGTATGGCCATGTATGCCCATATATGGGCATAATAAGTTTAGATCATATTTACCCATGATTCCCACTTGGCCCTTCCTGCTCCCCTTCTTCTACTTCCTTGTCCTTGTGGGGGACCCAGTGAGTTCAGCTGCTTTTGCTCCCAGGCACATGGGTGAGGGTCATTTCCAGGAGCACAGGCAACTTGCCAGTGCGTACACCTCTGAGGAAAATGACACCCCTGCCCCAGCAATGAGGGCTGAGGGGGAGTGCAGTTCTAGGCAGGACCTGGCTTTATAGTTTGGTTGGTTTACTTGGAAGGAGTGTGAGAGAGGAATTCTTTAGGAGCTTTGGGACAAGTCAGGGCCCACTCTAGCCTGCTTCCCAGCTGCCTGTGTACAGGGAAGAGGGCAGGGGAAAGCTGGCCCCATGGGCTCCTCTGGAGGAAACAGCCAAATGCTTGTATGTTTCAGGTCACGGCCTCTGTGGACAGTGAGGCAGGTGGGACCTTGACATCAATCACACCGAAGCAATCTCTGTGTGACGGACAGTGGCACTCCGTGTCAGGTATGATATTGGCAACCTTTGGGACACACAGGGAAATCCTTTGACCTGTGTTTGAACTTCTCAAAGGCAGCCTCAGTCCATCCACTGGGAGGGCTGGGCTGGACCAGGCACTAATACCAGCCCCACCCAACCCCCAGTTTTTTCATCTGTTTCAACACCAACTCTGCTTAGATTATTTCATGGCTATTGCCTCTGGTTCTCCCATAGTGTGCTGAGTTTAGGGTGTGGGGGATTTTCCTCAGCCCGGCCCCACCTAGAAAACCATTGAGCTGCTTCAGTGTCTAAGGCAGTAATAATAATGTGTGGTGTAGGTGTGGCTCTGAGCCCCTTGGGAACAACAACAACAATGATAAAAGCCAAGACCCTGGGGACAGAGAGATGACCCAGTCTGTCATGTAGGAGCACGTCTTGCTCTCCTAGAGGACCTGAGTGTGATTCCCAACCCACAGTGGGTGGATCACAAACACCTGTACCTCTTAATCCAGGGGATTTGTGCCCTCTTCTGGCTTCTCTGGGAGTGCGCTCACAAATATATATTCACACAGATACAAATACAGATAGACAGCAGGCACACACACACACACACACACACACACACACACACACACACACACACACGCAATTTGAAAGAGAAGCCAGCTTTAAGTTCCATCTCTTACTCTGTGGCCATGGGCAAGCTACTCACACAGTCCTTACCTCTGTTTTCTCATTTGCAAAATGAAGATGAAATCGTATAGGTTTGTGAAAATTAAGTGAAGGAGTGTGTGTTAAGTGCACAGCCTGCACCTGTTCTATAGTGAGCATTCAGTGAGCATCCAGTTTTACTGTTAGATTTTTTAAGAATCATTGTTATTCTTCTCAATAATCATTAAATATTAATCCAAACTGTTGAACCAGAATAGTGGGGGGGAAGTGAGCACACCCTCTCAGAATCTGTCGTGGTAACTTGTGGGTGTTAGCTTAGAGATACCGAGCCTGAAGCCAGGGATACAGCTAGGGATACAGCCCAATTGGTAGAATGCTTGCCCAGCATGCATCAAGCCCTGGGTTCTATCCAGAGGCCAAACTTAGCTCGTTGCTTACGTGCTGACCACCTTGGCTTCTGAGGCAGGGCCTTACTGGCCTGGAGCTGATAGTCTTTGCTGGCTGGTGAGTTAGCCCCAGGGATCTGCCTGTCTCTTCCTCCCTGGTACTGGGACTACGAGAACCCACCACCACATGTAGTATTTTTAGTGTTTTTGAGGTAATCTGAGAGCTCGAACTCAGCTCCTTACAATTGCAAGGCAGGCACTTTACCAACTTAGCTCTCTCTTCAACCCCATGGATTCATTTTAGGGACTCGATTTAGTAATATCTGTGGAACAGTGGCCCTGGCTGCTACTATGTAGTGTGTTGAATGTCCACCCAAGGCTGACCGAGTGCCTTCAAACCAGTCCCCTAAGGGGCCAGGGGGAATGAGCTCAAAGCAATGGCTAACACAAGAGTGCAGATATTAGACAGTGGGTGAGCTTGCCACAGGTGGCTGACCTAACCAGCTTCCTTTCCTCCAGTCTCCATTATAGAGCACATCCTGCATCTGGAACTGGACACAGACAACAGCTACACAGCTGGACAGCTTTCCTTCCCACCTAACAACACCCAAGGGTCACTACACATTGGAGGTGTCCCAGGTAAGTAACTCTAGTCCCAACTTCTCCCCAGCAGTTCTGGACATGTCTTCTTAACCAACAGCTAAGGTGCCCCAACACATGAGAAAAGAGAAGGGCACACTGGAGGTGCCAAGGCCCTTTGCCTCAGCATCAGGGCACATCTCAGGGTAGTGCAGGCCCCATGACTACTGCTTCCTTTGGTCCCAAGCCTGTCATTTACAATCCTCCTATAAGAGGCTCCATTAAGTCAGGAAGTAATCAAGAAAGCTGATGAAAAACGATGGTCTCTCCTCCCCAGCATTGAGTTGACTGTGAGTCCCAAAGCTGAGCAGGTTGAGTCAAGTTCACTGAAATGTGGCCTGGAAAGGGGCCTTTTCATTCTCTCATGTTTTATGTCCCTCACTAGCTTTATAGTCCCTTCATGACCCATAAAAGGTGGCAGAGTTGAGAGTTTTTATCTACTGATTTGGGCTGTGGATGCTTCTTCTCTGGAGGAGTCTATCTCAGCAGGCAGGAGGGCCAAGCCAGGGGGTCTCTGGGTCTTTCTAAGAATATTCTTAACACCCCTGGTGCATTCACCTCGTGGCATGAGCTATCCATCCAGTGCCTCTTCCTTTCCTCTTTCAGACAAACTGAAAATGCTTACGCTCCCTGTGTGGAACTCATTTTTTGGCTGTCTGAGGAATATTCAAGTCAACCATGCTCCTGTCCCCATCACGGAAGCCACAGAAGTCCAGGGTTCTGTCAGCCTCAATGGTTGCCCTGACCACTAACCCTGTGGCAAGAGAAGCCGCCTTTGGAAGCACCCAGCATAGCTCTCACCCCCATTCAAAGCCATGAGGATACCATCAGCACATCTAAAAGCTGATCTCATTTTGAATCCAACCACACAGGCCCATCATGTTGTCATCAGTGCTATACATGTATTTTATATTTTAAAAATCCCATTTCTTGAAGAAAATGAACAAATTGTTATTTAAACATGCACACAATGTTTTTGTTAATATTCGGTTTTATCCACTAAGAATTAAATGCCTTTTAGACAACTTTTTTCTAGTTGCTGAAAAGAAAATCTCATTTAGAACACTTTATGAATACAAAACTTTGAAATATGTTAAATTGCTACAATTCCTGGGGTTAAATAAATGCAATGCGCTCTTCAACTTAGGATGCTTTTTAAGCAAGGAAAGCCAAGGGCTGATGATCACTGATAATTATATTGGTTTTTCAGCACCTGTTCAAGGTACTGAGCAGCTATGTGCTCAGTGTGTGAACTACAATGGGGTTTAATAAGTCAGCCCTGCCCTGAAGGAGCATGCACTTCAATTAGAGAGACATATAATGCTCATGAAACAGGAATTAACAAGCTGAACTACTGAACCCATTAATTAATGAGGCTCCCTGGCCTCCAACCCTTGCCTTCCCCAATCTGCTAGCAAGCAGGTCTAAATTACTACCAACCCCCTGAGAATACAGATCATCCAGTAGATGTGCTAAGATTAATGTACGTGATATACTAAAGCTATATGTATCTTTGTGCACAATAGGGAGGCCAGAGCTAAACATTGGTGTCTTCCTCAATCACTTTCCACCTTATTTATTTATTTTGAAACAAGATCTTTCACTGAACCCCGAGCCCAGAATTTTGACTGGTTTTGAACGCCCAACATGTCTCTCCAGGATCGTCCCATCTCCATCCCACAGTGCTGGGGTTACAGACATGTGCGTGGCTTATGGATAAGTGCTGGGGACCCGAACTCAGATCCTCCCTCTTGTGCAGCAGGTATTTTACCCACCAAACCATCTAGCCAGATTGATGACTGAAGTTTTTATGGCAAGCCGACAGGAGCCAACAAGAAGAATAAATCACCTTTAGATTTACCTACAAAATAACGCACGATACAACAGACCAGCATTGTTACCCAGCACCAGTTGTGCTAATGAAGACAATGCAAAAATTTCTGCATATTCAACTCTTTGTTAGGGAAGAAAGAAATACTGGGTATAATAAAATTGGGGATAGTAAGAAAATTTGGGTATAATAACCCTATGTGGTGTTCTTACAGCTATGTGTTCTCTGCTTCTGGATGTGAGTCCCAGCCCTTGTTTGTCTGTGTTCCCCCCAACACAGTCCTCTGAGTGCATTTTCCACCAACTGCAGCTGTACATAACTGGAGTGCTCTCCTGCAGAGGCAGCTCCCTCCCTCCCACGGCAGATGCTTAGCGGGAGCTGCGGGTAATCTTTAGGGATGCTATGTCAGCTCTCCAGCTGAACTGCCTGACTGTAAGTCAGGTGCTTCAGAATATATTGATTTTCAGATGAAAAAAAAATATCCTCAGTGGTGGGCCTGGCATCTGCTGGAAGCTCCTCTCTGCTCCCAGTCATCAGCAGATCGCCGCATCATGCATGGTCTCTCTCCTCAGTTCTTGCTCTTACCCAGACTAGATCTGCAATGTTCGGGGCCTTACAAGTAAGTATTGCCGCACTCATTAGTGCTGTGTGCCTGTAAGCAATCTGTGGCCTCACCGTGGGACAGCTGCTTCTTTTTAATATTTCCTTACCTGTATGTACATGGCTATTTTCTTGTATATTTGTCTGTGCACCGTGTGCATACAGTGCCTGCTGAGGCCACAACAGTGTGTCAGACCCCTGGAACTGGAGTGACATTACAGACGGCTGTGAGTTACCATGTAGCCACTGGGACTAATCCCTGAGATTTCCCTCTCTGTTCTATAACAACAGCATGGAGAACAGTCACCCATCTGAGTTTGCTGGTTAAATCCCAGCCACCAACGCTCAGCCGAGTCCAGGGTGACTTCAGCCAGCAGGCCCTCAGTGTGGCCGCTCTCCAGTGAGATGTTTGCTCCTGCAGTAGATGTTTCTGCCTCTGCAGGAGCGCCATCTTGGTCGACCACCAAGCACAATACAAATATAACCACTGTTTTGACCGATGCTCTCCACAGTGCCTTGGGCAGCCCAGCACAGGCCACCACTGGTTCCTGCTATGGTCTGGATATTCTCACAGGTAGATAACTTTGGTCCTACAGGTCAGGCACTGGGAGGAGGTGCTGTGAGCTTTTAAGAAGTGGAGTTGAGAGATCCTTAAGTCACTGGGAAATACTGCTTGGAAAGGTATTCTGGACCTTCACCCATCCTTTTTCTCTGCTTCCTGCCTCAGAATGTGGCTGCCAGCTCCACCCTGACACAGCCCCCCCACTACAATGTGCTACCACTGACATTACCAACACTGAGCTAAAGCCAGCGTCATGCCCTTGAACTGTGAGGTAAATTGACCTCTCTCTGCAAAGAGTGTTACGTCATTTAGCTTGTGTTCATTCAAAGCTGATGAATACAGTTCCGTGTGGGTTTGGAAACAGCTTCTCTGTGGAAGCAAAAACATCAAATACTTAGAGAGCAACCATATGCCGTGACGAGCCTGCTCCTTTGAGCAATGCTCAGCGCACCTGACGGCCTTGCTCCTCAATATGCAAGGCTCTTCAGTTTTTGCCATGCTCTCTGTAGCTCCGTTTCAGAGGTAACCAGCACAGGACAACAACCTCCCTTCTAGGCCGAAGTGGCCTCACCCACAGAGGACTTTGGCACAGTTCCTTTAGCTGCTCTTTCTACTTCCACCCCCAACGTCAGGCTGGAAAACAGAAAAAGCCAATTTCTGTCCCATAACCACACCTTCTTCCAGTTCCAACGTTCCTTATTCGCTTTCTGTTGCTGTGATAAAACAACAGAGCAAAACCATGTTGTGAGTGGAAAGGATTTGGCTTACATTTCTTTTCTTTTTCTTTCTTTCTTTTTTGTTTTGTTTTTTGGTTTTTCGAAACAGAGTTTCTCTGTGTAGCCTTGGCTGTCCTGGACTCGCTTTGTAGACCAGGCTGGCCTCAAACTCACAGAGTCCCACCTGCCTCTGCCTCCCAAGTGCTGGGATTAAAGGCATGCGCCACCACTGCCCAGCTTGGCTTATATTTCTACATCACAGTCCATCATTGAGGGTAGTCTGGACAGGGACTGAGGCAGAGGACTGCTGCTTAGTGGTTTGCTCCCTCTGTGCTGATTAACCTGCCTTTCTGTTCCAACCCAGGTCGACTAGCTTAGGGGATGGTACCACCCACAGTGGACTTGGCACTCCTACATCAATTAGCAATTAAAAAAATGTCCCACAGATATGACCACAGGCCAGTCTGATCTAAGTAATTCCCAAGTCACCCTGGGTTGTATTAGGTTGACAGCTGATTTCAGGTAGGGTAGAGCCACCCTGAGGAAACTGAGTTATTTCTTAGGTATGATAACTTCAAGCCAGCGCATGAGTGAAACAGCTTTTAAAACTATATTCTTTCACTGAATATAAGTGGTATATATATTCATTATGGAAAACTTAGAACTATGTATACATGAATAAGAAATCACCCATAGGGGCCAGAAAGGTGGCTTAGAGGTTGAGAGTACACACTGCTGTGGCAGAAGACCAAGGTTTGGATCCTAGCACCCATGTCAGAGAGCTCACAACTGCCTGTAACTCCTCTAGCTCCAAGGAATCCCAAATTCTTTTCTGGTCTCTGTGAGCACTGCACTCACATGCACAAACTCCATGTGTAGACACACGTGTGTGTGCACACCCATGCACACATGCACAGACGGCGCACTTAAGAATAAAAACTGTAATAAGTACCTATAGTCCCACTAACTCAGAAGTCTGTTTATATTTGGTGATGTGCCCGTTAGTCTTTTTAAATCCATATTCACTTCCTTATAAAGCCACAGGTATATACTTCCCCTGTGACCTTAGGAGTAGCCTGTTTGCAAGTCTTTGCAAAGTATTTCATTCATCTGATAAAATTTCCATAATGTAACCACGGTGTAATGTAATCATTACTTAATTGGGAATTTTGCTACTTTTAAAGTTGTAAGCAACACTAAAGGGAGATGTCTTATGATATTAATTTATTCTCTTAAGATAATTCCTTAGAAGTGAAATCAATAGTCAAAGGACATGGACATTTTAATGGTTGCAGTTAGTTATTGCCAAGTTGACTCCCAAAACATCTATCTATCTTCAGTAAGATACATTTTTTTATAATTTATTTTTATGTGCTTTAGTGTGTAGGTATCAGATCCTTTGGAATTGGAGCTACAGACAAGTGTGAGCTGCCATGTGGGTGCTGGGAATTGAACCTGGGTCCTTTGGAAGAGCAGACAGTGCTCTTAACCACTGAGCCACCTCTCTAGCCCCCGTTAAGATACATTTTTAAACAGTCTTAGCCCTTGAATATAACCTCCCTCCCAGGGCTGGCTTATGGTCTATCAAACTGAGAGCAGTCCTTTGAGCCATGCGGCCCCAGGTGGTTCAGACTGACCCACATCACCTTCCCGGAACCCACAGCTAGCTCATGGATGTTTGGCTCTGAGGGACAATTCTACTGGTGCTATAAGAAGATGGAGTGTCCCTGGAGCCTCTGGGACAGGCTCAGAGTCACAGACTGAGCCAAGGTTGCAGAAAATGTCCTGACCTAAGATCTCCATGTCACTGCCAAGGTCAGGCTATTTTCCTAAATGACGCAAGACACTCAGCAGAGGATTTGAATGTGGTACTGTCCTCTCCCTCAGCAGCCCTGTGCCTCACTCGCAGGTCCAGATGCCTTCTCCTCTACTGTGGAAGTTTGTGTTCACTGTGACTAAAGTTCTCATGGAAGTTCTTTCAGGTAAAATCTCAGCATTTAACATTTTTTACTCTGTGTGTGTGTGTGTGTGTGTGTGTGTGTGTGTGTGTGTGTGTACAAAGGCACACATATAAAGGCCAGAGGACATGTTGCAAGAGCTGGTTCTCTCCTTGCATTGTGTGCTTCCCAGGCACTGAAGTCGGGCAGTCATGCTTGGCAGTAAGCACCTTTACCTACTCAGCCTTCTTGTCAGCCCAAATTCTAGGCTTTTTAACTGATAAAAGCCCAAAGCCCCCCATTCCTTCAACTGCCTTGGTCCCCGACAGAGAAATACAAAGCAGAAGCTCCTGTAAGAGGAAAATTAAAACTGATACATAACTACAGATATTGATGGGGGTGGTGCGATAATTCAGTACATATGTGCACAAGGTTCATCCCAGGGTAACTAGCATCTCCACCTCCCTACTGGTGTGCTGTAGAATACAAGGGCTTATTCCCTAACCAACTGTATGCTGGTGCCCTCCCCCTCCCCTTCCCCTTTCCCCCTCCTCCTCCCCCTCTCCCTCCTTCCCACTAAGCCCCTAGCCTCCATTGAGCACCATTCTATTCTCTACCTCATGAAACCAACATTTTAGCTCCTATGTAAGAGAAGGAAGAACTGCCTTTGCGTGCATGGCTTATTTTCTTCATCTCCACAGCTCCATCCATGTTGTCACAAATGACAGAATTCGTTCCTTTTTATAGCTGAACACTATTCCATTTTGAGGCTCTGGCACATTTTCTTTACTTGTTCATCTATCACTGGACCTTACCTGATTGCATATCTTGGCTGTTGTGAATAGAGCAGCAGTAAGCCTTGGACGTCTCTTGTAACCTGACCTTCTTCCCCTTTGGCTATTAGCCCAGTAGTGGGCTTGCTAGATCATAGGGACATTCTATTTTTAATTTTTTGAGCACCTTCCAACTGTTTTCCATATTGGCTGCACTAATTTACACTGAGTAGCAGTGTATATGAGTGTCCCTTTCTTTACATCCTTCCTGGCATCCACTTACAGATCACTAACAGCTGTTCTCACCGAGGTGAGTTCATCCCTCACTGTGGCTCTTATTAGCATTTAACTGTTGTGAGCCATGGTTGAGTTACCTGCAGCTGCCCCCTCTGTCCTGCCAGTCATCTTGCCACTCAGCTGGAGTTTTTTTTTTATTCTAGAAGTTGCTTAGTTTGTTATAGACCCATTCATTTATTTTCTGCTTTTCTTATCTTGCTTTGGGGCCCTCATTTCAAAGCGTTTGCCTGCATTTTCTCCTAGTAGTTCTGCATCCTTGGTCCATTTTGAGTTAGCATTTGTATACAAGGTTCTACTGCATCTTCTGCAAACCCAGCTCCCTTTGCTGAGACACTGTTGTTTACGCAGTATATGCTGGAAGCACCTTAGTCAAGTGTCTGGGTGTCTGGGCGCCGCATGGGTTCCGATTCCCTGACCCGTGTGCTGGTTTTTGTAGTAGTGCCGTGCAGTTTGGGTTGGACAGCTTCTCATGGTGTTTCACATTATCAAAATGCCTCCAGCTTTGTTCTCTTTGCTCACGACTGGTATGGTGATATCTGTCCGCCGGGCTTTCTCTCCTCATATGTGCCTCTCCCAGTCTCCATCTCCCCGTTGGCCATGAGAGATGCTGGCAACTGCACTGTCCCAGATCCTTCCAGTGCCCTTGCACTGGTATAACGCAGCCCACCAGCAGAGAACCTCCAGAACTACACTGTCATGTTTGACAAGGCAGCAGCGACACGGCTGGAATCTCCCCGGAACTGTCCGGGGAGCCTGCAGCATTATTCTCCTAAGGAGGGGACAGCCTTGAGATGACTGGCGCTGCTTCCTGGAAATGTTTTCTTCCTTCCTCAGAACGGCATCTGTAACCCAAGAATGTATAGAGAAGATTCAGTTCCACATAAGTTTTGAATGTGTGGTTTATTTCATGTTTTGTGAGTCCAAGCTGTAATGAACATTTGGACTTGCAGTAGAGAAAGATCCAGAACTTTCTGAAGCCCTGAGGTCTTCGTGAGTGCACAGAGGGCTCGGTGAACACTGATTAGGCCCTTTGTTGTGAAGCTTTTGCCAATTGCTTGGTAAGATGAATTATTTCATACTCAGATCTGCATCCCTGGAGTTATAGTGGGGCTATAAATGGCAGATCTTGGCATGAAGTCCTTGTAAAGACAAATCTCAGAAGTTTTTAAGCTCCTTCTACAGCAAATACACTTCCTCTGAAATAAAGGCTATACTCTGGAAAAATAAGTGACAGAACCTAACTGGCTTCCTACTGCAATGCTATTGACACAGTAATGTTCTTGGCATCCATGATTTCCAAGAAACACAATGCCACTGTGATGAGGAGGCCTCTGTTAAAGGCCAAAGCACATGGTAGGGTTTGTGGGTCAACCAAAGACCAGCTGTGGCTGTGGCTATGACAGCTCTGACAAGCCAGCTCCCAATAGAAGGGTCTCCTATCCCTTAGTTCTTTCTGAAGTCACTGGAACCTGAGCTATTCCTTGCTTCCTTGAGCTGATAATTCCAGTTTAAGCACACAGCCTTTTTCTCTTGTGGTTTGGAATATTCTAGAATTTTGATGAACAGAAATTACCTCTGTTATTTCACAAGCCCTTTTTTGAGAGCTAACTGTGTGGAAGGATTATTGCTATTGCTACTGCTCACAACATTTAAACATGGGGTCAAAGGTTAAATAACGGCTTGGGTGTAACTCACCTGGTAGAGTGCTTGCCTAGCATGCATGAAGCCCTGCATTGAGTCTCCAGCATCACAGAAACCAGGCATGCCTTTAATCCTGGCTCTGGGGAGACGGCAGCCCCGAAGATCAGAAGTACAAGGTTATCCTTGGCTTCATATCAAATTCAAGGCTAGCCTGGGATACACAAGACCTTGAACTCAAACACCTAAAATGTAACTAAACATGAAAAGTATGGACATCAAAGATCTCATAAAAATGTTTCCTGACTTCTGACTTGATCTCTTTCCCCCCACCTGCTCTTCTAAGGGGACAAAGGAGGAAGTAAGATGTCCCCTGGGTGGTGTGTGGTACTACTGCTTCCACATGCAAGGCGGACTTGAAGTTAAGGAGAAACCTTGACAGTAGCTCCTGTGTCTCATCATCTTATCTGCTTCAGGGCATGTCACCCCAACTTTCAGGTGCAGGCACCGGCCCTTCTTTGACTGGGTTTTTTTTTCTTAGCTAGTGAATTCAGCTTTCTTCACCTATGCACAGGTCAGCCATGTGAGGGGTTAGGTCCCAGTGGATCTCTGCAGGAATGATGGAGAGTGGTATCTTGTTCCTGTATCTCCTCTGACGGACTCCATGCTGGCGTGCTGAGTCTCCAAGTCCACACTCCAACCATGGTACCTCTCTCTGCTGTACTCTGTTGAGAGCAGCTGCTTCCCCTCTCCCATGACTTGTATTCCCTTAGCCACCCCCCCAAAGAAACAATATATTGCAGAGGAAGCCAAGCCTATGTACCTTCCACAGAGTGGAGGAGCGCATCCTAGATTTTTGTGACCGAATTATTATTTTTTTATATATAAATAGTCTTACTATGTAGCCTTGGCTGGCCTGGAACTCATTATGTAGGCCAAGCTGGCCTCAAACTCTCAGAGATCTGCCTGTCTCTACCTGCCAAGTGCTAGGAATAAAAGTGTGTACCCCCATACTAGGCCATAATTCTTTCTTTTTTAAACAGATTTATTTATTATGTATACAGTATGCACCAGATCACATTATACGTGGCTGTGAGCCACCATGTGGTTGCTGGGAATTGAACTCAGGACCTCTAGAAGAGTAGAGTAGTCAGTGCTCTTAACCACTGAGCCATCTCTCCAGCCCCTAGGCCATAATTCTTGTTTTTATAAAAGCAATAGGATTGTCTTGTATCCTGAGCCAGCGTTAACAATGTTCTGCTCCATTCCAATGTACTTGGACTCATTAATAATGAGGCTGTGATATACGCTTTGACGTGCTTGCCAGCGGAGTGCCTGTTGAATAAAATATATATTGATATTAATGATACCCATATATTTATGATTTAGTTTAGAAATAAATTTATAGTATATTCTCTCTTTATCCCTGGGAAGGAAAGATGCTCATTTCTAAGGCGGCTCCTGCTACCTAAGGTCAAATCAGCAAGCACTGAGGTCATCCCTTCTATAATTTCCCGATCAAGTGAAGGCAGACACATATTCCTAACCACACTGGGAAAAAGAGCAGCCTGAAGGCTTCTGGGAACAAAAAGTGGCTTCCTTCCAGCTGCTTCGATTCCGTGTTGTACAGCGATCTGATTCCTTGCCATATCCCTCTTTGGTTGTTGTGATTGCTGTTGTTGTGTAATCTGGGAGGAGGAAGAGGGAAATGACAACAATGTGACGATTTTGATCTGATGTCATAATATGTCTGCTTGAAGCAGGGTAGCTTAAAAAAAGACTTTAAAAAGACAATGTTAGTGTGGTGGCTATTTTCCATTGTCAATTTGACTATATGTAGAATGAACTACAATCCAGAATTTATAAGGATCTTGTGAAAAAAAATTAAAGAAAAGCTTAGGTCCAGGCATGGTAGCCTATGCCTGTAATCCTAGCAGCTCCAGATGCTGGGGCAGGATTGGTGCTTGAGAGTTGAGGGCCAGGCTACCCTGTGTGAGTGTGGCCTCGTTGGAGTGGGTGTGGCCTACTCAAGCTCCGCCCACTATGGAATCAGAGCCTCCTCCAGGTTGCCTGTGGAAGACTGTCTCCTCCAGGCTGCCTTCAGATCAAGATGTAGGACTCTCAGTTCCTCCAGCACCATGGTTTCTTGCATGCCACTATGCTTCCCACCATGACGATACTAGACTGCACCTCTGAACCTGTACTCCAGCCCCAGCTAGATGTCTGCCATTATAAGAGCTGTCTTGGCCATGGTGTCTCTTCACAGCAATGCAACCTTAACTAGGACAGTTAGCTTACACGATGTATCAAAATTAACTTCAGACATATTGAAGATTCAAGTGAGAGAAATGAACTCACAGCAGTGCTAGAAGAAAATGACTCTGGGCGTGATCACACAAAACTCAGAAGGCAGAGTGCCATGCCTGAAGAGGACAGGACAAAGGGACAGCAGCTGGCCCTCTCAGCTTATATAAAGGCTTCTTAATTTTAAATATCCCACACCTATATACACAGCAAGTGAAGGGAACTTTAGTTCCTCCTTTGTCCCCTTGGAAGGCAAATCAAGTAATCAACTTTCTGTATGGCAAGAAATGCAACTGAATAAAGCATTAAGAAAAGATTTGTAAAATGCCATATAGAAAACACTCATATATGTTTTCTACACATGCAAACATATAGTACAAAGCTCTGATGTCAGAGGAAAAGGTGGGACGGTCTCAAATTCCAGGCCAGCCTGAGCTATACAAAGAGTTCTATACAGTGAGGACCTGAAAATAGTAAAATGAAAGTCTTTACAAATAAACAGAATAAAATGACCAAAGGGCAGGAATATTTACCAAAAGAGAAATGACAAATTGCTCCTAAGAATAAGACAACCATCTTCAATCTAATCTAATTAATAATCAAACACATGTAAAGGATCAAATGTAGTGCTGTTACCTGTAGTATGGACTAGATTATATAAATAGCATGATAAGCAAATAAATACATAAAAAGTAATTTGGTCGCATATTGACAGCCTTTTGAGGGAAGAAAAACATCAATTTGGCAATAGATATAAAACGTTGTAGATGTACCTTCTATTTCTTTCTAATTTGTCTTAATTACGAAAAGCACACACAGGCAACTCTTCTTTAAGACATGATCTCACTGTGTAGTCCAGGTTGGCCTCGAACTTACAGACCCACTGCCTGGCTCTGCTCCCTGGGTTCTAGGACTAAGCATGCACCACTTCCCGCAGCCCACGGACAACAACCAGACTGCACAGTTGTTCATGCTGCATTGCTTTGCTTGATGTGTTATGGATCATTCTATGTTATGTGGATATGTGATGTCCATTCAAGCTGGAAATAACATGTGCTCCTGGGCTATAAACCTGGCTTAGGTAAAGACCTGGAGATGGGAGGCTGATGGCCTGGGACCTCTCAGATGAGCAAGGCTGCTTTGATGGTAGTTCACTGTATGTGGAGCTCCCTGAAACAGACATCATCTTCCTTTCTTCCTGCTTCCATTCTATGCTGCCCATGTGACTGTGTCGTCTGACTTAACCTCCAATATGTATCCCATCCCTGGTGCCTAAGGCCAGTTCATATAGGAGAAAAACCACCTACACAAACTCCCGCTTTCACCAAGAAGCATCACCACGGGCCCAGCTCTAATGAAGCAAGGAAGGGAGTAACCATGGAAACATGGTTAATTTCCAGTGACCTGCAGATGGTCCCTGGAAACTGGCTGGTTGTAACTGGACTAATGAGCTACATAACCAGAGAACCCTGACACTTGGACCACAATGCTGTGACTCCCATGGAGATGCTGTGACATGCAAAGTATAGTCCAGGCCCATAAATACTCAGCCCTTCCCATTCCTGTGTACTTGATAAAGTGGACCGTTCTTGGAAGGAACAAAGGGTGCCACCCAAGAACTAATCCAGAAAGAAGCTGGTCACCAAACCTTCAGCTTTTCCTTCATCTAGCTATTTCTCAGCCGCCTCAGCTTCTCCCGCTGAGCTAGCACAGTGTTGTGCTTTCATTAGGTAATTGGCACATCAGCAGGTACGTGGTCCCGTTAGCCATAAGTCATAGACCTATCACGCGGCGATCATGCCCTAGAACACACATGAGCAAGCCTTGTCCTGGACAGCCTGGTGCCCTAATGCATGGGAGAGGACAAGAAATCTATATTTTATTAAGTGTGATTCTCATGCTGAACAAATATGGAAAGATACACAGTTGGAGGAACAGTTTCATTAGAGAGAACTTCGCATTTGATTCATTTCAGATAAGATTCCTTAGAAAATGATCCTTTTTGCTAGCATCCAAATCCAATAGCACCAGAGTTTTTAGGACAAAAGCCCAGATTCCAGCAGTCCCAAACACCATTCAAACAGAAGAGTAAGGGGGAAAGCAGAGAGAGTGAGATTTAGTCAATGAGATCTCTCTGGAAAACATAGATAAAGGGGTCCAGTGACCCCTCACCCACAATTCATGCACAGGGCACTGGTGTAAGCTTTGGATTTAAATTGAGGCAGACACAAGACAGGCAAAGGTACAAATAATTAACAACTCTGGTCTGGTTGTAGTCTCCCTGGCCACTGTCTCGGCTCTAGTTCTGTAAGACAGTTCATGGGAATCCTTGTTACGTAAGGGACAAGATTTCTCAGAAGATGCTTTCTGCTCCCAGGCATAGCCTCACCCTATGGGTGACTGATTTCATCTGGGTGTGGGTGGGGCTCGTGGGCTCTGTCCTACAAGGCTGTGCTGTTCCTGAAACCTAAGGTGGTCACAAATTTAGGACAACAACTTGTCACTGTGCCTTTAGCCTGGACAGAAGCTCCCTGAGTGACTGGTGTGGACCTGCAGAGATGAACCAGCTTGCTGCTTTGAATAGGAAATGTAATCTTTAACCGTGGGCTTAAAACTCTCAGTCCCCAGATGGTGGCGCTGTTTGGGAAGGTTGTGGAGCCTTTAGGAGGTGAAGCCTTGTTGGAGAAAGTGGGTCACAGGAGGCAGGCCTTGAGGTATTATAGCTCAATCCCACTTTCTGTATCCTCTGGGCCTCTAACTGTGACTGCAGTGTGACCAAGCAGCCTTGGCTCCTGCTGACGTGCCTTCCCCACCAAGGTGATATGGTTTTTAACTATATGCAGAATAAAGCTCCCTTCTAATTGTTGGTTGTTTGAGGAAGAGAAGTGACTAATCCAGCAGATAACCGGAAGCCAAAGAGAAACACAAAAAGTGATGCCAGTCTTTTTTGTTGACTTTATGTCCCCCAGTGAGGGGGCTGATGTTTCTTATCAAAATCATCTCCTAAGTAGAAGTGACGAAGTGGCCTCTGAGTGCCAAGCAGCACCGACTTCCTGAGCTGCTACATCCAGGGGACATCTATTGGTGCAACACAGGAAATGTTAGGGAATTCCTGGTGTGCCCCGATGTCAGGAGCCATTTGTTTGTTTGTTTGTTTGTTTTCCTTGAAAGCAAGAAGTAACTCTTACCATTTCAACAGATGGAGGAAGTACCCAGGCCATGGGGAATGAGCATCCCAGGCAGATGGGAGAGAGAGCCAATACAAGGAGAAGGCAGATTGTGTAGCCAAGAAGAATCAAAAGGAATGCCGGGAGCATGCGCAGAGAGTTTAGCAACTAGGGATAGTTCTAGGGGGTCTGGACAGGTCCTTCGAGAAGGAAGCCATCCCTGACATCTGCTACAAGGCATCAGGCTTAGTCAGACAGAGGCAACTGGTTGGCGTCTTCGGGGAGAACAATTTCAATGGGTTGGTGGAGGCCAGGTAACAGTACAGCGAAGCAGGGTACGTGGGAGGTTAGGAGGTCGGCAGCCCAGTTACTCCTAACTACTCCTTAGGAAGTTTGGTTATAATGAAAGGAAGGAACTTTGAGGACTCGGGATCCAGATAGATTTCCTTCTTCTCTAAGAAAGCTGAACAGTGTTTTGTCTATTGGGGAAGAATTGGCTTCTAGAATAAAGTTTTTTAAAAATGAAAGGTAGAGGGAGGACGTCCTAAATAGGTGATAGAATGGGGCGTGGCCCTGGAAGGGAGGAGGTCCCCTGGAGAACGGGTCAGAGAAGTGGCTTCTTCTGCTGCTGGGGAGGAGAGAGGTTGGGGGCAGGGAATGCAGGAAGTCACTGTTTCCAGGAAGGCAGGAGAGCTGGTTCTCTGCAGAGGAGGCAGAAGGAGAGAGGGGGACGGCCAGTGTGTGTTATGGGTAGCGTGGACATCAGCCGGCCAGGAGCAAGGGTGGTGGTCACTGAGTAACTTGGTATTTTAATTAACACTTTCATTTTCTATTTTATAAGTGCCAAGAATGAAGTCATTTTTTTGTGTCGTTTGCAGCCTGAGTGGCTTACCTCATCCAGTGACCCTCAGGCTACACAGCACAGGCGAAGCCTCTGGATAATTGTCTTTGGGACAGACACCTATGCCTCACCTAGAGGCCTGGTCTTGGAACTTGTAATCACTAAGGCATTTCTGCTGTTCCAGTTGTGCAGCTGGGAAACGAACTCCTGACCTCATGTTCAGGGGCGGATCCTTTTCCAGTTCCCAGTAAGAACAATCGGGCATTCATAAGAGATGGCCACTGAAACTTTAATTTTAAAAAATGTCTTTGAAATATATAGACCTTTAACTACAGTAAATTCATGTGGCTTTCTCTTTTAAGATTTAAGTTTTTATTATGTGTAGATGTGTGTGTGAGTATGTATATATGGATGTGTGTGTATGTGTGTGTGAGTGTGTGTATATGGATGTGTGTGTATGTGTGTGTGAGTGTGTGTATATGGATGTGTGTATGTGTGTGTGAGTGTGTGTATATGGATGTGTGTGTGTGTGAGTGTGTGTATATGGATGTGTGTGTGTGAGTGTGAGTGTGTGTATATGGATGTGTGTGTGTGTGTGTATGGATGTGTGTGTGAGTGTGAGTGTGTGTATATGGATGTGTGTGTATGTGTGTGGATGAGTATGTATATATGGATGTGTGTATGTGTGTGTGTGTGTGTATGGATGTGTGTGTGTGAGTGTGAGTGTGTGTATATGGATGTGTGTGTGTGTGTATGGATGTGTGTGTGTGAGTGTGAGTGTGTGTATATGGATGTGTGTGTGTGTGTGTGTTTCGGAATGTGTGTATGTGTGTTTGTGTGTATATGGATATATGTGTATGTGTGAGTATGTGTGTTTCTGAGCGTGTGTATGCGTGTGTTTGTGTGTATGTGGATGTGTGTGTATGTGTGTGTATGGATGTGTGTGTACGTGTGTTTGTGTGTATATGGATGTATGTGTGTGAGTGTGTGTATATGGATGTGTGTGTATGTGTGTTTGTGTATATATGGATGTGTGTGTGTGAGTATGTGTGTTTCTGAGTGTGTATGTAGATGTGTGTGTGAAGGGGAAATATGTACATGAGTGTAGGTGTCCATAGAGGTCAGATCTCTTGCAACTGGAGTTCCAGGCAGTTGTGAGCCACCAGCTATGGGTTCTGGGAACTGAGCTCAGGCCCCCTGCAAGAGCATCACCTACTCCCACATGCTGAGCGGCCTCTCCGGCCCCAGCGGCTTTCATTTTAAAGTGTCCTTTTCCAAACTACTTGATATACATGGGTGAAAATATCATAATGAAATGTAATACAATGAATATACACAAATAAAGAAAATTTAAATTCAGTAGCCTTTGGAAAACAAAGAATCCTTTTGCATAAAACTGTTTGATTTCGGCAAAGGCTAGCCTGTTTTAGGTAGTGTTTTAGGTCACTCAGGAGATACGGCAGAGTGTGGTTCACCTGGGCTCAGATCATACCGACAGCCTTGCTGAGCTAAAGCAGCTTCTCTCATGGGACGGCAGGTGCTTCCACATGGCGGTCCTGCATGCCGCTGTTTACACTAGCAGGCTCCTCCAGGAAAGGGCGTCACAGAGGTTTCCTGGCTCCCCCGTACTTAACACAGTCATATTGAAAGCACATATAGAGTCGGGAGTATGCCAAGTGATGTGGCCTTCACAGTTACTTTTGAGATGTGGGAGGTGCAAGAACCCTCAATTGTCTCAGACAAGGATGCACGACAGGACCTCCACAGGTCTCGGAATCTTATCAGCTGCTTTCGACCTTGGCAGCCGCCTCCGCGACTGGCTGTTAGCACAGAATGTAGTTGAAATGAGAGAAAGAGGCTTCCATCAGGCTCCCAGTTTGTACCATGCTGCTCCTCCCCCCTCCGCCTCTAACCCTCTCTTAGGCTGAGTCTTGTCTGTGGGGGTCGAGGGGGGGGTCACTGGAGCAGCAGTTCTCAACCTGTGGGCCATGACCCGCAAAGGACCACTGGGAAAATACAGATATTTACATTACGACTCATAACAGTAGCAAAAGAACAGTTATGAAGTAGCAACGAACATAATTTTATGGTTGGGGGTCACTACAACATAAGGAGTATTTTTTTAAAAACCACTGATGTAGGGGAGACTGGTCCCCTGCCCGCTCAGATCCTGATTAAATGCTGCAGGCCTTCTTTGTAAAGCATTTGCAAGCTACTAGCCTCCAGTGCACACGAAAAGTCTGGGCTTCTACCTGAAGCTCCTGGGAAGCCTGTGAGCAGAGAACTTCTGGGCACTGCCACTGGCATCCCCGCGGGCGGGCTGATGTGGCGGGAGCAGAATGTGCGGGTACAAGGGGAAGGGGACAGGACGATGAGCAAGACCACTGTAGGTTCCCTGATGCCCTCCTTGCAGCCAGAGGAAGTACTTACCGACCATCTTTAGGCCACGCCCCACTACTTCCGGTCTCGGTTCTTGCCTAGCCAAGCAGTGTGATTTTGCCTTCTGTGCCAGAATCCAACTTGCCCCTGGAGATTTGCTACAGGAACTAAGTCTCTTGTGAGAACCAACAAGTGCTTCAAAGACAGGGTCAAGCAGGAGTCAAAGGCTATGGTGACATGCCCTGACGGCCTATGCGGCAGGGAGATTTCTCCTGTAGGCTGCAGCTTCCCTTTGTTGCTGTGTCGTTTGCTCCTGTTGCTGGTGTGGTTACTGTGTTTTTGAGTTCTTGCTACTCTCAAAATCACTGAAGTAGGTGGATCTCTTTGGATTTCATTCCCAAAGGAAACGAATGGGTGGGGGAAGGTCTGGGCTTCAGTTCAACAAAGGTGAACTTCATGTCTGGCCTGGTTACCCATGAACCAGCTTGAACTGTTTTCTCGCAAAAGCAAATAAAATAGAAAACCAACGACACATGCCTTCTAGGTTCACTTCTAGCCCTAGGATGTAAAGGGCAGAAGACTCAAAACTGAGACACTAGGAAGTCATCAAGGCAATTGTCCAGGTTTTGCCTCTTCCATAGGGACATGTGTTTGCAAGACTGCACCCTGGGTTCTGCAAGACTCAGATCTCCGGAGGGAAATCTTTAGTCTATTCCTGGAGTCCCCACTGAGAGACGGAGTCTATTGTCGATGCAAACGCATAGGAATTTATTGAGCGATGTGACGGGGTCAGCCAAGCTCTTTCTAGCTGGAGACCCCGAGGAGCAGAAGCATGGGCTTTTTATATTCTTTACAGGAGCAGAACTTAGCAGAGAAACTTGATTGTTTAATAGACTAGCATTGGGACTTTTTTAGTTGGGGAGGGGTAAGTACAATTTTGGGGTAGTGGAAATTTTTAAACACAAACTAGCTGTCCTTGAGTCAAGCTGGACTCTTTAAAGTTTCTCCTGTCCCTGCCACACACACATAGTGATCTGATATCTCTGTCTGTACTTGGTTCAAGCTGGACCCTACACAAGCTGGCTGTCCTTGAGTCAAGCTCAACCCTCCAGAAATTTACATGCTTTGGCCTTAATAGGGGTCCTTAAGGGAAGACTGGGTAGGCTGACTTTTGCCAGACTTTGGGCTTAATGGGTGTCCTTAACGGGGCTTGGTTCCTTCAGTTCTACAGTAGACCCCTAGACCGGTGGAAAGTGTAGGCAGGGCCTGGAGCCTTGAACTAGTCAGAAGCATGCTGGCTTTGGGTACATCAGCACCACCTCAAGATGAAGACATTCAGCTTCCGAAGGCTCTTTGCCACACCCAGGGCCTCTGACTTCACTGCAGATGTTACCTACATGCCATGCTGAGAGTGGATGTGTGTGTGTTTGGGGCTGGGGGAGAGACAGCTAAGAAAAGCCAGGTTTTTGGTTTTGGGTTTTTGGTTTTCCAAGACAGGGTTTCTCTGTATAGCTCTGGATGTCCTGGAATTTACTCTGTAGACCAAACTGGCTTCGAACTCAAAGATCCACCTGCCTCTGCCTCCCAAGTGCTGGGATTAAAGGCCTGCACCCCCGCCTACCACCTGGCTTAAGCCAGGTATTTTGGTTTGGCTGGTACTCACATGAAGGGAAGTTCTAGGGACCAAGTTTAGACAGATCAAGACCTGTTTTTGTTTGAAGGCTTTAAAGAAAAATTTTACATAGTTTCCACTTCATTTTTTTCTTTAAAAGAAGGAAGTACAGGGACTGGGGAGATGACTTCATCGGTAAGCTCACTGGGGCACAAGCATGAGGACCTGAGATCAATCTGCTGACACCCAGGAAAAAGGATGGGCAATGTGGCACACACCTGGGATGCTGGTGTTGGCACGGGGCACACACCTGTGACCCTGGTGCTGGCATGGGGCACAAACCTGGGATCCTGGTACTGATATGTGTCACAAATCTGTGATCCTGGTGCTGGCATGTGGCACACACCTGGGATGCTGGTGCTGGCATGTGGCACACACCTGGGATCCTTGTGCTGGCATGTGGCATACACCTGTGACCCTGGTGCTGGCATGGGGCACAAACCTGGGATCCTGGTGCTGATATGTGGCACAAACCTATGATCCTGGTGCTGGCATGAGGCACACACCTATGATCCTGGTGCTGGCATGTGGCACACACCTGTGATCCTGGTGCTGGCTTGGGGCACCCACCTGTGATCTTGCTGCTGGCATGGGGCACACACCTGTAATCGTGGTGCTCACCAGGGAGGCTGAGACCAAGAGGACCCATCAATAGGCCTCAAGGGCAACCAGTCTAGACACATGACAAGTTCCAGGTTTAGTGAAACACCTGCCTCAAATGCTCAGGTGAGAGTGATAGAAGAAGACACATGATGTTGACATCTGGCACATGCACAAATGCACATGCCTACAAACAAAAAGGGACTTAAATACAGAATATTTGACTGCTTTTTGGACTTGGGGGAAAAATCTGATAGAACTTACTTACTGACCATCACCTCATCTTCTTCCTCCTTACTCACTGTGTTTTCCTCTCTCCCTAGTCTTTCTCCCTCTTCAGGCTGGGAGGCTGCCCTCCTTGCTGCTCTGGGCTTTCCTTCGGCTCTGCAATCGCCATCATGCATTTTCCTTCACTTCAGTCACTTGCTGTCACCACACATATCTCTCCTGGGTTCTTTGAAGCATCGCTGATAGAAAGGCTTGCATGTTCAGGCTTGGAAATGGGGCCAATATGCAAAAGAAGGCGGAAGCAGGCCTCCTGGACATATGTGGGTCCTTGGACTCTTCTTTTTGGTTCCCTTGTAGGAAAGAGATGGGTTTTCCTCTATCTTTTGGAAAGAATGTCATCTACCTTTGTCACATCTTCAGCACAATGACCTTGCTATCCTTCCTTCAAGCCTGCACAGGGAATGCTTGGGGAGGCAATTTTGTGATGTTGCTTCTTAGGCTCTCCTGTGCAACCGTTGCTTTTACACAGTGATGTGCACAATTGTCCAGTGCCTGCCATGGCTCTTTGTGCCTCGGCTCTGTCTCTGTGGAACACAGTGTGCAGTCGGTCCAGTCAAGACCTGAAAAGAGCATCTCCCTGATAGGGTCAGCTAGTGATGGGTGTTTGAAGTGCTGTTAATTATTAGACCAGTCTAAGAGCATCTGTCCCTTTGGTCTGATGACAATGCAGAATAATTACACACTGGGAAAAGCCCTCAGGTGAGAAGGATGTGATTTACAACAGAGGGGAGAAATTGCAGCCTGCAACTCCAGCTAGATGTCTCTGCATATTTCAATCATTGGTATTTTCACTTAAGCACTTAGAGAAACGGAGAGCTCACAGACATACCATAGTGAAGCATCGCTTGTCCTATTCCTTCCCATTACATTTTTGTATTAAATTGCTTCCTCACTGTATCTTGGGCATAATAAATATTCACTGAAGGAAGGAAAGGAAGAAATTGCACATGGGAGAGGAACTTAAATGCTAAGATTTCCAAACCTACTCTTCCTAGCAGCACTCCTGAAGGCTAATGGGAAATTGATCCATTCATCAGTGGACGGAAGACTTTCAGAGAAAGCAGGGTTACTCTTCTGTTTGGTGAAATGCATGGAAACAGCTTACTCTCTCGGGTCTCCAGGATAAATGGATTCAGCAGTCTATGGACTCATAAGAGTGACTGTTACATCTATACCTAGTGCCTCTGTGGGAATTTACAGTAATAAAAAAGAAAAAGAAACAGTGCACATGCCCTTCATCGCCGAGTGCCAAGGAGAGGTCCTTTCCTTTAAGCTATGCCTGCATCAGCTCATGGGCTCTTATAATAAGCACATGAGCTGCGTGTAGGGCACTAGCAGTTGCCAACACTACTGATCCCCTGCCTGTGCATCTCATCCGTACCAAACGGCCATTTTGAGAACCAAGGGAGGAACTTGAGACTCAGAATAAGCCCACAAAGTGACATGGCTAGTCTTAGTGCTTACCTAAGAGGCTCAGCCAGGGCTTTATGACACCCCAACATGTGAGGTTTTGCTGCACATGGAGCCAGCTAATGCCCAGCGATGAACCAAGATCACCTGTGAGCACCTTTTATGGTGATGAGCCACACTCCTAGCCAGCTCTCCCATTGGATTTCCCACCTTGCCCCTTGTTCACCCCAGGCTGGGGGCCAAGCAAGCATGAGTAGAGCCTGCTGAGATTACTCAACCTAGCCTATCTGTGCCTCACTTTCCCATGGAAACCACAATAAAAGCTCAGTCCTCCCAGAATCTGAATTATTACAAGCTATCATTTTAATTATGGACTTGCCTTGCCATACCTGAATACCAACACCTACATTTTATTTGTGTTTGCATGACTACACGTGTACATGTGGCAGGGTCTTTGACTTGCCTGCTTTGGCTAGGCTGCCTAGTAAGCCCCAGGGATCTGCCTCTTTTATCCTCCCCAGAGCTGGGATTATAAGTATGTGTCACTGTGTTCAGTTCTTATTTTATTTTATTTTGTTTTGTTGGGACAGGGTTCTCCATGTAATAGCCCTGGCTGCTCTGGACTCACTTTGTAAACCAGGCTGGCCTCAGACTCACAGAGATCCACTTGCCTCTGCCTCCTGAGTGCTAGGATTAAAGCTGTGTGCCACCACATCCAGCAGCTTTTAATTTTTTTTGAAACATAAATTCTGGGGGTCAAACTCAAGTCCTCTTGCTTATCACCCACCCACTTTGCAACTGATCCATCCCCTCGGCCCGAACCCTGTGTTCTAATATGAACATCCAGGCTCATCCTGGCACTACTATCAACTACAACAACAACAACAACTACAACTACAACAACTACAACAAAAATAGGACCAGAGGCTGAAGATGGCTCGGAGGTTAAGAACATATCCTGTTCTTCCAGAGGACCTGAGTTTAATTCCCATCCCCCACATGAGGTGGCTTCCATCCACCTATGACTCCAGCTTTGCAGGCATCTGACACCTCTGTTCTATGCAGACACCTGCAGCCATGCACACACCTTCCCACACTCATGTAATTCAAAATAATAAAAGCAAAAAATTTTTAGAATAAGTTGGACCGTTCAGAGAAAGCTTCCTATTTTGTTTTTTATTGGTCGGTGTCTCAAAGACAAGACTTCAAAACTCATGTTAGCTTCCCATATTTGTAATAGATGCATGAGATAACAATTTAAAAACAGAACATATTTATATTGGCTCAGTTTTAGAGGAGTACATCCATGATGGATAGACCAAATTGCCTTGGGTTTGTGGTGAGATAGCATGGTATCTTCATGGTAAAAGCACGCGCATATGTATATATACACACCCCTTGGTGAACTGAGGAGAAGGAAACAAAGGAAAAACATCAAGGCTTCTGGAATCCCTTTCAAGGTCATACCACAGCAATCTAAGTACCTTTCTCAAGGCCTCTCATGTCCCAAGTGTGAGGACCAGGCTTTTAACTTGTTGGCCTTTGGGTGAACCAAACCACTGTGGAACCTAATGATGAAGAGGGACAGTAACATGACCCAGGAGGACTATCCAAGGACCAGATGACAGCCTTTCCTCTTTTACACTTAGCTTTGATGACATTGTGTCGGCCAAGAAGATGGTAAGAATGTACAAGGATTTAAATTACGTAGTCATCAAAGTGCTTAGGAAAGCCTGTGAAAAAGGAAGTCACACCTCCTCTCTGGGCTCTTTAGTGTTTTCCGGATCCTAGGTGGAATAACTTTACAGTTATTTTGTTGTTGGAGAATTTCATTCATATAGTCCATGTATTTTGGTCACATCCACTCCCTCTTCCCTCCTCCAGCTCCTCGACCCCTCTTCCTTCCATGTCCCCCTCTCCACTTTATGCCCCTTGTTTTGTCCAATTCGTGCCGCCCTTGCACTTCTAGGTGTAGGGTCACTCTCTGGAGTGTGGGCCACCCAGCAGGACCACACCCCTGGAGGAAACCAGTCTCCCTCTCCCAGCAGCCTTCAGCTGCCAACAGCTTCTCAGCTGGAGTGGGCGTTAAGCCCCGCCCCCTCCATGCTGGAAGTGTGGCTGGGTGGATCTTGTGTAGGAAACCACTGTTAATTAGGGGTCCATGGGTGCCACAACCGTGTCGTGTTCGGAAGACACTATTTCACCGCTGTCCTCCTTGCTCTCTGGTTCTCACAACCTGTCCTCCCATCCCAGCCTAGGAGAGAGGGGGTACTACAGATGTCCACCACCTGCTCTCTGCGCTCTGACCAATTGTGAGTCTCTGTAGTAACTGTTATCCACTACAGAAAGAGGCTTTTCTATGAATGCCGAGAGCTGTACTAAAGTATTTGGAAGGCAGTTTAATACTGTGTTCATTTAGCAAAATAAGAGGAATAGCTTCTCCCTTAGGACATGTGACCTCAGTCATGGGTTCTTGGCCAGCTTTACAATAATAGTCACAAGTCCGTCCCCCCCCCCCCCCCCCCGCCCCTGTAGCATAGCCCCTAAATCTAACCAGACACTAGTTAGTGACACTGTAACATTCACGCCACCACTGTACGCCGGGGTGTATCTTGCTCTGTGAGCTGGATAGCTTTTAGTTTGGCACAAGCTGGAGTCACTGAAATCTTGCCTTAATAAGATGAAGCTATAGGTAGGCCTGGCAGGGCATTGTCTTGATTAGTGATGGATGCGGAGGGTCCAGCTCACTGTGTCACTGTGGGTGGGGCCATCCCTGTGCAGGTGGTCCTGGGTTCTGCAAGAAAGAGGCTGAGCAAGCCATGGGAGCACACCAGTAAGCCGTACTCCTCCAGGGCCTCTGCATCAGCTATTGCTTGGAAGTGTAAGCCGAATAAAACCTTTCCTCCCAAGTCCCTTTGATCATGATGTTTCATCCTAGCAATAGTGAGCCTAAATACAATGCCATGCCAGTTACTATCACTTAGATGGGTTACATCTGTCTAAGACTGTTAATGTTTATGTGTCCTTCCCTCCTCCCCTGACTCCCTACCCACCTCTGGCCAGTGACCTACATTGACCCTTCCAGTACTATAAAAGCCAGCGGGAGGGAACGATCTAGCTCAGTACCAGCTTGATTTCTCTGTGTCCTGTGACCAATGTTTGTGATGTCTTCGACAATCAAGCATCGCCGGTGGATGGAATCTTCTAAATCACAAGTAAAGTTAGCCTCAACGTACACAGCTGGCTAAGTGAGCACGCTTATAACAGATACTTACGCCAGAGACTTCATTTGGAAATAGTAATTAATTACCAAAATAGCTTCATTCAGCCTGTTTCCCCTCTGCTCCGGGCTTGCACGGGACCATGAATTCCTGCAGGAGTTTTACCCTGACACCTTGCTAATGAGAAACAGCTAGTATCGGACTGAGCTTATGGCTGCAGCACTGATCCTGCAGCTCGAATCCTTTCTTATTTTAAGTGAGTTCTGAGCACAGCAGAAAAAGCAGCAAGTCACTCTCCAAATTCCTAGCACTAAAATACCCGCCAAGGCCCTCATTTTCTGTCAGACACTTCTCAAGGGAAGCTTAGTCATCCCAGTGTTGCGCCCGCTTTCAATGATCTGAGTGAGTCACACAGCAAGGCTTAGCTGTCCGTGTTGAGCTCAGGGTGTCACTGTTAATACTTTGTGTCCAAATAACTGATGGGGGGGTGGGCTATGGGACCCATGGAGTGAGCTATTCTACCAGAGGGCACCCCTAGCCCTAACTGTTCTTAACACAAAGCTTCCAAAAGGATGACGCATAACAGGCGTACTGTTTAACCTTTATCGCCATAGTGAATTACCTGACACAGGCTACTTATGAAATAAAAAGAGGGTTTTCTTGGTACATAGCCCTGGAGGTCCAAGTACAAGATTGGGTTTGAGGCTCTGACTAGGGCTGTAAATGACAGTGGTGAGGGGCAGGTATCAGAGGACCATGTTCATGCCTTGAGTCAGAATAGGAACATAGAAAATGCGTTTCACAGTCTACTGCAGGGGCATGCCCCCTCCCCCCCCACCCCCTCCTCCCCAACCCTCCCCCCACCGCTGACTTAAGGCACTCCCATAATGAACCACATTCTCTGCCTGGAGCTACACTTTTGACCTTTGGAGGGCAAGCATGAAGCCAGAAGCGGCTAGTAAGATAAGTTGGAAGGTGCTGTTCCTCTTACTGTCAAATCCCCCCTTGACGGAATGAGGTGGTACGCAACTCTGAATGTGGCGTCCCTAGGCTATACCATCTCTGCTCTCTACGTATATTTTCTCCCCTGCTGAATCCCAGATGCATGCAGACCCATCTCCCGCCTTTGTGTGCCCACGTCTCCCAGCCAGACATCTTCAGCAGAAAATGACCAACCAATGTACTGCTCACTCAGCATTCTCCTTCCTCCAGACGCACCAGTGCTCTGAGGTGGCACTCATCCTTGATTCCTCCAGCCAGTCCTTTCAGCTCTGCCTGTTACATGCTGCTCAGATCGGTCTCTGCATATGCATCTTCACGAACTGCCCCATACCAGGCCACTCATCTTTCCCAAGGGCCACCGGGTAATCCTCCTCACTGAGCTGCTGCACCACACTGGGTAATCCTCCTCCCTGAGCTGCTGCACCACACTGGGTAAGCCTCCTCACTGAGCTGCTGCCCCAGTTCCAGCTCTCCAAGGCAGACTGTAGAAATTTTCTTTTCTTTCTTTCTTTCTTTTTCTGTGTCAGACAGATTATGTCTATCAAGAAGATTCTTTATTAAGAGACAAATTCTTCAAGACACATACGACAGTGAATATGTCTTTGTCATTTATTTTAATGAGAAGTGAAAGGAGAGAAAGCCTTGATACTTTCTTGGGGAAACTATTCACACCACCTAGGAGACATAGAACAATTTGTATACCAGTCAATTTGTGTGGTACTGTGGGCTGATGCGTTAGATGTGACTGCGCTTTGAAGTGATGTACTTTTTTTTAAAGCCGTGGTTACTTATTTTGCCGCACAACACTAGAGAGTGAACTCAAGACCTCCTGATGCTAGGTTAGACTCTGTCAGGGTTACGTCTCCAGATTCGTTTCTTCACCTTTCCATTTGAGACAGGGTCTCACTAACTTGCCCACCTTGTCCTCGAACTTGCCGTGTAGCCCAGGCAGGCTTTGAACTTATATTACTCCTGTCTTGGCTTCCTGAATAGCTTGTATCTTGCTCAAAAAGTTTTTTTTTACAAGCTAACCAGGACACCATCATTGTGAGCAGGGACTGGTTAAATCCTAATCTGATACAATGAGACTTTCATCCCAGTGCTGCTGAGCAGTGACTTCACCCTGATGTGGTTTAAGAGAGGTATCATAAGTGTGTACAGTGGGGTTGGGTTAGCACTGCCATTGTAAGTGTGTATAGTGGGGGTTGGGAATGATATTAGTGTGTACAGTGTGGTGTGTGTTAGGAGTGTGATTATAAGTGTGTATGTGGGATAAGAGCTAGCAATGATATTATATGTAGTGGGGTGCGGGTTAGGAGTGGTATTAGAAAGATCTACAGTGGGTGTCTTGGCAGTGAGCTACAAAGATCTTTCTCTCCCAGGGCCTTGATCTCTTGAGAAATGTTTTATCCAGCCTATAACATGGGCTTATGGTGGCCTGTGGACCACTGGAGTGAATCTATGTTTCCTTTTCTCCTTCCTGTGTTTTCTTGACTGCTCAGGTATTGAGACCTCTGGTAAGGCCAGAACTTTATGCTGTATGATATTGCTAGCTTTAACTCAGCAGTTCCTGAGTGAGCCTGACTCAGGGTTAGCCCACCAAGTACCAGGCCAGCATGCTTGCCAGGACGTGTCCACACCCTAAGGGCACATAGGGGACAGACCACAGGAACAGACTGTATCTTCCATCTGATTTCTGTAGACTTCAGGAGAGTCGGGGTTTAGGCCGACTTGGCTTCAAGTTTCAGGGAAGTAACCTAGGCAACAGTGATCACCAGGCTGCGCGTCAGAGGGTTGTCTAAGTGGGAGGCTAATCGTGTATTGCTCAACCATGTGACCTTCAACATGAGTGGATTTTGAATTAGCAGAGAGCAGAGGAAGTGGGTTTGTTTTCAGCTCCCCGCCTCAGCCACAGTTCCCTCTGTCTTTTTCACTCAGGTAGCACCTCCTACCCTGCTAGTTCTAGCTTCATTGAGGCTTAAACTCCTCCGCCGCCATTTGTAAACATTCTGGCCTTGAGGCCCAATCTGGTGTTTTATGACAACACTGTGGGAAACAGGCTTTTGGTACCAAGTGAGGCCTGGCGTTTGTTTGCCTTTTGTCTTCTGGTGATGGTCCCTGCCTGTCTTGCTAGGTGGCTGAGGCCTGTGGTTTCTGACTCTGGCAGAATTTGAATAACTGTTCCCATGGCCTGATGAAAATCATAGGTCTGGCAGTTTTCCTATTCCACAGGAGTGTGTGGTTTACAGTGACCTGAAGCCATGCACATCTTTTGCTTAAGAGTATGGTGAGGCTTCTCTTACAATAAGCACCTTAGCTGTACACCACGACTCCAGGACCAAATCCTCTCCATCCTAGTGTCATGCTGCCCCCTCCCTGCCTCCCTTCTTTTGACTACCCAACTATTTTTCTTTCTTTCTTTCTTTCTTTCTTTTTTTTCAAGACAGGGTTTCTCTGCATAGCCTTGGTTATCCTGGACTCGCTTTATAAACCAGGCTGGCCTTGAACTCACAAAGATCCGCCTGCCTCTGCCTCCCAAGTGCTGGGATTAAAGGCGTGCTCCACCCTCTTGTAGCTCTCACTCTCCTTTCTACCCTGGTGCTCTTACCTAGCCATTTGCATGTCTGATCATTCAGGTTTCAAATGTCAGTTTGAACTACCATTCCCAGCTAAGGATGTGTTCAGCTGCAAGTGACAAAACCCAGACTAGCTGTAGCATGCAAGAAGGTGGATAAATAAATACATTAATTAATTTTAAAAGGACAAATTTTTAAAATTTAGGTTAAAAAAAAAAGAAATGAAAGTTTGTTTTTCTTCACTGAGACATTTTAAAAGATGCCTTACTTCATCAGCATTTTTTTTTTAAACTTTGACATTTGAAATGCCTATGTTGTGTAATAAGGACAAAGGGAAGCAGAGTGTGTCCCGGTGCAAATGCAGAGGTCGCTGTGTCCCTTCTACCATGTGAGTTCCGGGCATCAAACTCAAGTCATCACGTTTGGCAGCAAGTGCCTTTACCTACTGAGCCATCCTGCCAGTCTCATGTGCACATCTTGACTTGCTTCCACTCCCAATGACACCCCCGAGGAGGCGGCCCTTCAGAGCTTTCTGCTTTAGCACACCTTGTTTATCTCGATTTTGCTCTTAACGGTGCCTCATTCATTTTGTTTGAAGGAAGGCAAATAAGAGAAGGGCAGGAGCCTTTCTTCTTTCAAGCAGGGTCTGAAGTCTCCTCACCAGGCAGCTGTTGGCTCACAGCTGGGCACGAGAAGGGAGAGTGTTGGCTCTGTGCTGGCTTTCTCCTCTTCCAGTTTTACCTCAGCCTTGGATCCCAGCCCATGGAGTGGTGCCATCTTCATTCAGAGTGAGTCTGGCTCCGCAGTTAGGTCTCTGTGGAAGCTTTTTCTCAGACACTCAGAGGTGTGCCTCACTCCTGTCCTAGGCATTTCTTTCTTTTTTTTTTCTATTTTTAATTAATTTTAATTTAATTTTATTTTTTATATATACATTTGTATTATCACACATATATACAATAAACTACCTATAGCAAGAAGAACCATGACACAATCAAGAATTATATAAATGTTACATTCTTAGTGTTTTGGCTACTTGTATTTGACAGCCTTAAGAAAACATTGGTGCATCTAAAATTCTGAATGTAAATCAATCTCCATCACATCTTGTCATTATCAACTTAAACCATCTATCTAGGCCTAAAACATCTTAACTCCTAAACAACTAAGCTTCATGGTAAAACTAAGCTACTTGGTCTTCAACTCCATCAGAGACTTGAGAAGGAATAAAATTGATTCCTGAGTATGCCAGGAGTGCAGGTTAGTAACTTTCCAAATAAGAAGATGACAGAGACCGTTGGCATCGACACTGTTAATGAAATGTGTTAGTGACCCAGCAGCATTAACAAGAACAGGTATCTAGCAAAGGAGCTCTGTGGGTGCCACAGAAAGCACATATATCTGGTACACAGAAGAGCATATTAGTATGTCCTTAAAGGTGCCCTCGATCACGTGTTGGCTAGTTCCTGGCTCCTGAGAGCGGTGGGAATCCTGCAAGGGTCTTAGGCTTTGTAACTGAGCTCTAGTTCCTTTGAATTTCTTCGTAACATTCGTTCCCCATAACTGCTTGTTATTCTGCAGAAGCCTGGACAGACGCAGTCATAGTCTCCATAATGATGAGTAAAGAAAGGTCTTTGGGACTCACAGGTGATGGAAACCTGAGTCAGGCTCTCATGTACATAAGTCAATCTTAACCAGAGGTTGCTATAGACAGTAGGCCAGGCAGGGCTTCATCAGGCTCTGTGCCAGTGCATCTGTAATCTGTCATCCCATTGGCTCCCTGAGCAGGCAGGGAGCAGCTGTTGGCAGCCTCAGTCTGACAGAGATGCTCAGTAAAGGAGAAGGAGCCCAGATGATGGCACTGTCCCTAAGACCACCTTTAGCAGCCACTCTTTGCTTCATCCTGTAGCTCAGTTTAGTATGTTTAGGGAAGGTATGTAGCTTAAAAGCAAAAGAGAGCTGGCATATAGCTCAGTGGTGGAGCGCTTGCCTACCATGTGTAAAGTCCTAGGTTCAGTTCCCAGCATTCCAGGTTCAGTTCCCAGCATCCTAGGCTCAGTTTCCAGCATCACAAAAGAGGAAGGAAGGAAGGAAGGAAGGAAGGAAGGAAGGAAGGAAGCAAATTACAGAAATGGAAGACTGTCTGTATTTAGGGGCTCAGTGGGTACAGGGGCTTGCTACCATAGGATTTGTTGTTGTTGTTGTTGTTTGGTTTTTTGAGACAGGGTTTCTCTTGTAGTCCTGGCCTCACGCTGTAGACAAGGTTGGCCTCGAACTCACAGAGATCTGTCTGCCTCGGCCTCCCTCCCAAGTGCACCATCAGAACCAACATTAAGGTTGTTTTCTAACCTCGCTGTGGCACCGTGGCATGAGGGAACATGGGTGTGTTTTCATGAAGAGGCCGAAGATCAACTTCTGGTGTCATTTCTGAGAGAATATTCACGTCTTGTTTTGAAACAAGGCCTCTCGCTGACTTGGAACCATTAATTAGGCTACTCGGGCTGGCCAGTCAGTCCCAGGAGTCTACCTGTCTCTGCCTCCCAGTGCAGGGAGTACAAATGTGAGTCACCATGCCTGACTTCTTTTTACATGGATTCTGGGAGTTGAACTCAAGCCCTCATGCTTGCAAGGCCATCAGTTTAACACCCCAGTCATTTCCCCATCCCTGCGCTGACATTAGACACAGTGTCTTTGTATGTAGCCCAGGCTGGCCTGAAGCCTGCAATCCTCCTCTGATGTTAGGGACAGTGTCTTTGTATGTAGCCCAGGCTGGCCTCAAGCCTGCAATCCTCCTCTGATGTTAGGGACAGTGTCTTTGCATGTAGCCCAGGCTGGCCTCAAGCCTGGATCCTCCTCCTTCAGTCTCCCAGGGGCTGGGATTGCAGGCTGGTGCCACCCACCCAGCCAGTTAATTGTTTTCCTGTTTGTCCCACTGTGCCTTCCACACACACTGGAGAACACACTTCATATTGACAAAACTTACTTGCTGGCTTTGTTCTCTGTTATATTAACAGTGCTTGGCTGTATAATAAGCACTAAATTTTTTAAAAATTGTGCATAAATAATGGAATCTCATGCCTTCTGGAGCAAATTATATTCAAGTAAAATGCAAGCTCTTAACCAGACTCTGGCTGAGGGAAGCTGCCTGTGCCCAAAACTCTGCGTAGCATCTTTCGGGGCACAGCTGGGGTACTGAAGGGAAATCTGAGGAGGAGAAGAGCCGACAGCTAGTTTGTTCTGTCCAGACAGCTAGGATGAGAGAGTGGGGCACTGGTTCTCAGTGTCAGAGAAAGAACAAAACAGAAAGTAGGATAAAAGGGAATGAGAATTTCCCATGGCGGTTGTTCCAAAGAGAAAATATTGCAGAGTAACGTTCTGGTGTATATTGCTTGGACCCCATTCCTCATGATAAGAGCCAACTGCTTTCAAAGACATCAGCCTGCTGCTGAGTGGACTGCTAACCATCCCATAAAGCAGTGGTGTTATTGACCTATGACCAAGTGTGAGCATAAATGAGCTTGTCCCTTAACCAGGGTAATGAGTGTGACCTCGGGCTGATGACTTAACTGCTGTGTCTCCTGTCACCAATGTATAAAAAGAAAGGACAATGCCCACTAGAGCCTCACGGAGCTGTTTCCATGTTTGGATGGAAATCACCTATGCAGGGCCATGGCTGACATAGATGGAAGTCTGCAAGGAGCAGCGGCCAGCTGAGTGGGTGGAAGAGATACTCCGCCCTGTTGAGCTGTCTGCAGGCCGGACAGTGTGTTCCAGGTTCCCAGCTTTGTGAGCTGGCACCTGTGCTGGGGTGGGCTTTGGAGATGCAGCTGTCATTAAGTCATTTCTGCTCTGGTAAGTCACCTCTCACCCATATTCCTGTGAGTAACCCCAGTAAAACTCGTTGGCTCACTAAGATGGACTTTGGTGGTATCCTTAATTGGTTCTGTTGTTGGTTCCACCCCAGGGATAATGTCGCACAATACATTGTGACAAAATAATTGCCTATCTGTGTGCTCAAATATGTCCTAGACCTAAAAGTTTTAATTGAGGCTGGTTTAGACAGAGGTTGCATAGTTGTGGAACCAAAATTATTCAGAAAAGAACAAATTGGCTAGTTGTATTTCATCAAAATTATTCCCATTGAAAGGCAGGCAGAGACTGGGAGAGAGTAGTTATAAGTTGTTACATGGTGCATGCAACTGTAAACAGAATATGCAACAGCTCTCAAAACTATAAGGAACCAATAAAACCAGTAGCTATGGGCTAGAGAGATAGCTCAGTGGTTAGGAGAACTTCGTGTTCTTGCAAAGGACCCAAGTTCAGTTCCCAGCACCTACATCTGGGTTCTCACAATCACCTGTAGTTCCAGGTCCAGGTGACCCAGTGCCCTCTCCTCATGTAACTACACACACACACACACACACACACACACACACACACACACACACACACAAGTAAAAATCTTAATAAAACCCCCAAAGCATCAGCCAAAGAGTTGAACAGACAATTCACTTCTGTTTTTGCTTCTTTGTTTTCCCTCTCCCTCCTCTCTTCCCAGTCCCACCCTCCCTCCCTCTCCTCAACTCCCCTTTTCCTATTCCTAAGAAAATGGGAGCCCCCTACTTTCCATCCACTCCATCAGTTCATCGAGTTGCATCAGGACTGAACATGTCCTCTTCCCCAGTGACCTGTCAAGGCACTCCCGCCAAAAAGAAGTGATTTTTTAAAAATGTAACAAGAGTCCATGTCAGAGACAGCCCCACCCCCCTTAATAGGGGACCCACATGAAGCCTGAGCTACCCATTGGATATATCTATATAGGGGTCCTAGGTCCAGTCCATGCATGATTCTTCGTTGGTGCTATGGTCTCAGCAAGCTCCTCTGGGCCCTGATTAGTTGGCTCTGTTGGTCTTCTTATGGGGCTCTTATCACTTCTGGGTCCTTTTATTCTTCCCCCTACTTTACCACAGGACTCCCTATGCATCACCCAGTTTTTGGCAGTGAGTTTCATCATCTGTTCTGAAGTGCTGCTGGGTGGAGCCTCCCAGAGGACACTTTAATAGTGTCAAGGGTTGGCTTTCTCCCATGGGGTGGGTCTTGGGTTGGGCCAGACATTGGTTGGACATTCTCTCAATCTCTGCTCTTCCTGCTCTATCTTTATCCCTGCAGGCCTTGTAGACAGGGTAAACTTTAAGTTGAAGTTTTGTGTGTGCTGGTTTGTGTTCCCCTCCCTCTACTAAGAGACTTGTCTAGTTAGAGCGAGTCCTCTTCAGTTTATATGACCCCTGCTGGTAGTAGTCTCTGCTAGAGTCCTCCCTCATATACTCCCAGGAGCCTACCCTGACTTAGGTCTGCAGATTGTCACAGAAACGCCTCCTCCCACAGTTCCTCTTTTGTCTATAGGCCTTCTGTCCTCCGGCCACTGCTCTTCCAAGGTCTGATCTCCACCCTCACATCGCTCCCTGGTCCCTCTCCTATCTTGTTCCCTCTCTTCAACAGCTACCTCTGCCTAATCTATCTCTCCTTCTGAGTGAGATTTAGGCATCCTCCCTTGGATCCTCCTTGTTACTTATCTTCTTTGAGTCTGTGCATTGTAGTATGTTAATCATGTACTATATGGCTAAAATCTGCTTATAAGTAAGTACATACCATGTGGTGTCTTTCTGAGTCTGAGTTACCACGCTCAGGGTGATCTTTTCTACCTCTATCCATTTGCCTGCAAATTTCATGATTTCTTTGTTTTTAATATCTGAATAGTATTCCATTGTGTAAATGTACCACATTTTCTTTATCCATTCTTAGGTTGAGGAACATCTAGGTTGTTTCCAGATTCTGGCTATTACGAAGAAAGCTGCTATGAACATAGTGGAGCAAATGTCCTTGTTGTATGGTGGAGCATCTTTTGGGTATATACTCAGGGTACATACTCAGGGTATATACTCAAGACAGCTGGGTCCTGAAGTAGAGCTATTTCCAGTTTTCTGAGAAAGCTCCAAATTGATTTTCAAAGTGGTTGTACAAGTTTGTACTCCCAAAAGCAATGGAGGAGTGTTCCTTTTACTCCATGTCCTCTCCAGCATGTGCTGTCACTTGAGTTTTTGATCTTAGCCATTCTGACAGGTGTAAGACAGAATCCTAGAGTTGCATTTCCTTAATGACTAATGAAGTTGAACATTTCTTTAAGTGTCTCTCAGTCATTTGAGATTTCTCTGTTGGAAATTCTCTGTTTAACTCTGTGATCCATTTTTCAATTGGGTTATTTTGTTTGTGAGTGTTTAATTTTTTGAATTCTTTATATACTTTGGATATTAGCCTTTTGTCGGATATAGAATTGGTGAACATCTTTTCCCAGTCTGTAGACTGATGTTTCATTCTATTGACAATGTCCTTTTCCTTATAGAAGCCTTTAAGTTTTAAGAGGTCCCATTTATTAATTATTGATCTTAGGGCCTGAGCTGTTGTTGTACTGTTCAGAAAGTTGTCTCCTATGCCAATGAGTTCATGGCTCTTCCCCACTTTCTCTTCTAATAGAGTTAGTGTTTCTAGTTTGTGTTGATCTCTGTGATCCACTGAGACTTGAGTTTTGTGCAGGGAGGTGAATATGGATCTGTTTGCATTTTTCCATATGTAGCTATCCAGTTAGACAAGCACCCTTTGTTAAAGATGCTGTCTTTTTTCCATTGTATGGTTTTGGTTTCTTTGTCGAAGATCAAGTGTCTGTGGGTATGTGGGTTTATTTCTGGATCTTCAATTTAATTCCATTGATTGACAAGTTTGTGTCTATGCCAGTACCATGCAGATCTTATTACTATTGCTCTGTAGTACAGCTTGAAGTCAAGGATGGAGATACCTCCAGAAGTTCTTTTATTTTATAGGATTGTTTTTGCTTTTCCATATAAAGTTTATAATTGTTCTTTCAAGGTCTATAAAAAATTGTGTTAGTATTTTTATGGGGATTGTGATGAATCTGTGGATTGCTTTGTTAAGATGGCCATTTTTACTATGTTAATCCTACAGATCCATGAGCACGGGAGATCTTTCTGTATTCTGATATCTTCTTCAATTTCTTTCCTCAGAGACTAGAAGTTGTTGCTTTTTATTATTTCTGGCTATTACGAAGAATGTGGTTTCTCTAATTTCTTTCTCAGCCTGTTTGTAGTTTGGATACCAGAGGGCTACTGAATAAATCTTGTATCCAGTCACTTTGCTGAAAGTGTTTGTCAGCTGTAGGAGTTCTCTGATAGAATTTTGGGGGTCACTTATGTATAATATGATATCATCTGTGAATAGCAACATGAGCATGGATGCCAGGTGCACAGCTGCAGAGACAGGCTCGGGAATCATTCCTCTGGTGCTATCCATGTTTTTTTTGTTTTTTTGTTTTTTGTTTGTTGTTTTGTTTTGTTTTGTTGAGACAATCTCTCATTGGCCTGAACTCACCAAGCATTCTAGGCTGGCTGCTCAGTGAGCCTCAGGGATCTGCCTTCCCCCTCCTGTCCAGTGCTGAGATTACAAGTGCTCCCTGCCACACATAGCTTTGTTATGTGGATTCTGGGGATTGACCTCAGGTCCTTGTGCTTGCAAGTGTTGTGTGACAAATCTTAACCTGGGGTCAGTGTGTGTGTGTGTGTGGGTGGGTGGGTGGGTGCAACACACATCTGCTCATCCCAGACAGGAAAAGCATTACAGATCAAAGTACAGATACCACCCACGTATATCTTAGTGAACCAGTGTATCTTCTTGGGCTTACTTACAGGAGTATGGGTGAGGGGTCACTTATATGATCAGGGACAACTCAGAGACAACTGCATCACCAAAGCCCACACCAACATGGGTGACAGATCACAGAGCTGAGAACCTGGAATACACTACACAGTCTGCAGACAGCTCGTCATATCGGAGAATGTCCTTTCCTGGTGCCTCGGTCAGTCTAAACCTCTTCCAGGCATCTCAGATGGTGCCTGCTTCCGGCAGGCCGCTGGTCTGGCCTCACCATTTTTGCAGCTTAGCCTCACTCAGCTTGAGAAGGATGCTCATCTTTTATTGCTTACTCTGGAGGGGAGGGAACTAGTGTATCTGGTCAGTTTCAGGGACTTCCTGAGGGTATTTTGAGTCGGTTGCCTTCCTGCTTAGGGAGCTTCTTGGCAGAATGGAATGTTTGACTTTGGGGTTAACAGTCACACAGCAGCAAGACAAGCACTTCACCCATGGAGCCACCTCCCCCTCCCCCCTCCCCCCAGCTTCCATGTTACAGTGGTACAAACGGGTACGTGTTTAATAGGAGCCACGCCTCACATTTTCCATTTTGATTTTTTTCACTGTGTGCCGTTGGATGGTCCTGTGAGACTAGTGGGTGGCAGCAAGCCATGGCTCCCAGTCAGCACATGATCACAGAGGGAGCCAAGCCCTACTCCTCAGTATGCTGTGTAGCTAGCCTTTAGCTAGGTGTGGTAAATGAACTTTTAACCTGCTGACGTCGTCTTTATCTGGTCTTTAAATGGGGAGCATCTTCAGTAATTTATTTCTGTGATGTCCTAGGGGTGTGCAGTAGTGATGAGACCAGACACATGGACCCCTCCCTCCCAAAGCTTGTGGAGAAAGGAGATTCCAAAATAAGTGCACAATTACACATGACAATAAGTTGAAAAGATTATGGATGCAAAGTGGCAGAGAAAGCTGCTGGGCAATTTCAGTTCTCTCCAGAAACAAAAAAAAAACAGGCGATGCTCAAGTACACTCTAATTGTAGCTGCTCTTCTGTGTTTGTGAATTAGTAGTAATTATGTGCACTTGACATTGTCAGGCTCAAAGTGTGGCAACCTGCCTAACAAGCAGGGCCAGCTCCTCTCTTTCCGCAGCTACCGAGTCACTGGCACCTTGCCAAAGCCTGTTGCCAACCACTTCAGGTGGAGGCTGTGCTCCTGGACACAGGAGGAACAGATGCAGAGCTCAGCCACAGCCGCGAATGCAGGTTCAATCCAAGCAGGACCGTGGAGGGAAAGGGAAGGGTTTGCTTCAGAATTCTCACGTTTTTCCTGCCTCCCTTCTGCCCCTTGTGAGCTGCTGGCCCTCCCCGCCCCCCACACCCCCTCCCTGCCTCCAGCTCTGCGGCTGTGTCTGTCTGTAGGAAGCCCAGTCTTGCCCCCAGCTGAGAAAGGCCAAGTCCTGTGCTTCCCCCTGAGGTGTCTCAGACTGCTTCTGTGACAAATGGCTTATTGAGTGGAATCAGCAGTCTCCCATTTGAGGTTACTCTTGGGCCCTCATTGCATGGGTTAAATTCCTTGATGTTAAAATTCTAAGTTGAGTTAAACGAGATTTTTTTAAAGCTTTGAGATGTAACACGGATAAGAAATATAATGAAAACCACTCATTCAGACTAGTATAGATTGTGGGCTAGGAGGAATAACTGTCTTTAGCTGTGTGCCCTCTGCTGAGTCCAACAGCATCTCACAGATGACTTCAACCCCACAGTCACACCAATGGCCCTGTCTAACCTTGGTGGGCCACGAAACGGAACAACCAGACACGAGTGTCCCAGAGGGAGGGGGTTGTGGGCAGGGGGTGCTACTGGTAGGGACATGAAAGATGAGATGGTCACTGTGCAGACTACATTTGTGAAATCATCTTTTGAAAAATGAATAAAAATAAAAAGACATCTTTTCACTATGAATTTCCAAAAAAAACCATGAACAGATACCTTTTGTCTGTGCTGTTTGTTAAAAGTTCTTCTAAAAGTTTTAACACAAATATGACACACCTGAAGATTTCCAAAGAGGACTAAGTACAAATTATACACATTAATGTTATAATGACATAAACTATCCACTATAGCATGACATGTTCATGGATGCTCAATAGTCCTGTGGCATCTATAATAGCAAGTGGCAAAAAGTTAGCACTCCAATACACAGACCTTTGTCTGCATATGTGGCCCAGGGCATCAAACCCAGAGCCTTGTGTTTGCTATGCCACTCAACTGTGTCCCCAACTAGTAGCCCTCTTTTTTTTTTTTTTTACACCAAATAACTTAGTAGAGTGTCACTTTACGGACACTGAACTTTTACTTGTTTGAGATGTATGAAAATGATACAGTGAAGTCACCACAAACTTCTGTTACAATGTGTGTAAAGCACAGCTGTGAGGTCTGGAGTACCGTCCTGAGCTCCCCTGGGGCTGCTGGGAGGGAAATGTCAGACCAAAGTCCACTTTCCATAAATATTTGAAGAATGTCACAATTAGCAATGATATTCTGGGTAATTATTATACGTACACCATAACCAAAGCCAAAAATCCTTTAAAGATAAAGTGACAGCCAGTTCACTTAACTTAGGAAACAGCTTGGAAAAACAGACTCATTGCTGTGTGCATTGAGGAGACCTGTGACATCACTGACTGTCAAACAGAAAGCTTGTATCAGTCAGAAACAAATGGCCAAACTTAACAAGCTTTTCTATCTGAGATTTGACTGGGGAAGTTTTACTTAAAAGATACTTAAACAATACATACATTTATGAAGGCATGTACATGTCTACATGAGCATACATGTACATGTATGTGTAGTTGTCCATGTGGAGGACAAGGTTTGGGGAGCCAAGACCATAGCCGACAAGCATCTCAGACCTTGACATAATACATTGAGTGGACCTGGAGCAGGCTGTCTTGTGACCTCTTTCCCTCCTTGCCTCAGGGTACATTCCAGAAGGTTGCCTTGTAACATCTTCCCCTCCCTCAAGGTACTCTCCAGCTGTTCTCAGTATTCCCGGAGTTACAGAGGCCTTCAGAGGACGAGCGGAACAAAGTCTATAGATAACACCTTGTGGTTCCAGATGCCTAACAATTCCACCCAGCCCCAGAACCACACGGGCCCTCGCCCTGCCAAACTTCCTGACTTCCTGATATCTTGTGAAAACAGCCCACCCGGATCACCCCACTCAGCCTCCTGCTTCAATGGTATATAATTGCCTGTGAAAAAAAAAAGTTTTGTCAGCTTGATCTGTCTGTCTGTCTGTCAGCTTGCTGTCTGTTCTTCACATCTCTTGTCCCCCATTCTCTCCCTAGGGGTCCGAGGGTCCCAGTTGATTGTCCGGTGGGTCCAGACAACAAGGTTTCTATTTGACCTTTTAGAACTGGAGTTTCAGGTGTTTGCAGGATGCCTGACTTCTTATATGGGTGCTGGGGTCCGAAACCAGTCCTTATGACTGTTCAGCACGTGCCTTGGCTGCTGGACTACGTCTCTTGTCGCCTGTGGGAACATTTACACTATTAGGTCTGTGAATCTCTAAAAGGTTCTGAAGATGGAGGGAAAAAAACAGTAAGAGATAGATGCAGTGTACAAACTGGAAAGCAGTCTGCCCATGCAAAATGTTTTCATGATCAGTCCTTAGATATTTTGGCATAAGACACAGAAGAAAAGTAAATAGATACATATTTTTTCTCAGTAGACACGATTTTGTTTTTGCTTCTTAGTGCCCCTTGTTTGAAGTAACATTGAAAAGACAACGGCAATAACCAAAGGCCATCACACTGTGTCTCTTAAATCAGATGTTGTAAAAGCACTTGGGAAATCTGTCATGAACTTTAAACAGAAAACAAAGAGAGATCTTTGTATTTGTCTAGGCATTTGGAGAAACAAAGAGAAAATACACCGTGGGCTTTCCTTTCCCCAATTTAACACATGTTTCTCTGTATCACACACTGACCCCATCACCAGGGCTTATGCCCGCACACAGTCTTTAGGAAATATCATCAGTTGGCCCAGGGTCAAGGCTTTTTAAAAAGCCTGTCACTATGCCACCAGCCCAGACACTTGGCCTGCTGGGCTGTGCCTTTGATGGCTGTGGCGCTCACAGAAGCTATGAAAGGCCTTGTGCAAGTAGACCTTGGCCTTGGATGCACTGAGTCGCCACTGGAGAGTTTGGCAAATCCTGGTGTCTGCATTCCCCCCTCGAGCTCATCTTTGTTGTCTGGTGCAATTGCATAGTCTGAGGATGTTCCAGAGTCTTCTCAGGACACCGATTCTAGTGCCCTGTGTAGAGAGAGATCTATATAGTCACCTCTGCAACTAAGATCCAAGATGGTTCCCTAACCCCAAAGCCTCATTTGCACTGTGCCTTCATGGAATATTGCCTATTCCACTTGAAGCTGCCATCCTCAACCTGCATGGTGGCCTGAAGAAGCAATGTCCCCCATAGGTTCGGATATTTGCATACTTGGTCCTAGGTGGTGGTGCTGTTTGGGGAAGCTGTGAGACTTCTGGGAGATGCAGCTTTGCTCGAGAAAGTGTGGCGGCCGGCGCTGGGGTGGGCTTGCGTGTGCACGGTCTTGCCTCGCGTCCTGTTTTCTTTCTGCTTTGTGCTTCTGTTGGATGATGTGAGCTCTCAGCTCCCTGTTCCCACTATTACGTCTGTCCCTTGCAGCCATGCCTCCCTGCCAAGATGGACTCTTATCCCTCTGTGTAAGCCTTAGCCAACACTTCTTCCATAAGGTGCTTTTGGTCAGGGTGTTTTAACCACAGCAGCAGAAAGTAACCAAGACAGCCTGCATATGGGAATCTGTTCTCTGTCTGTTGTCTCCAAAGTGTTGTAGAAATGGAGTTGTATAGCGGGTGCTCTTTTCAGATGGACGTGTCATCAGCATGACACACTCGAGGCCACTGTGCTGCTGTGAGGGTCACTAGGTCGTTACATCTCGGTGCCGGGTGCGCTGTAGTTTGGGATGACTATAGATATAGCCACATAGTTATACACACAGAGACTTAATTGTGTGGGAACCAAAGTTTTTCTTGTTAGGAGGCATGTTAAGTATATGTCTGGCTTTTACAGAAACTTCCAACAATTTTCAGGAGCAGCTATGCTGTTTTACATCAGTACTAGCCAAATTTGGCACTGAAGTGATGTGTGTGTGTGTGTGTGTGTGTGTGTGTGTGTGTGTGTGTGTGTGTGTGTGTCCCTGAGTGTAAAATTCTCAGTCTCCAAAATTCAGGCCCCCAGAAGCAGAGATTTTAAGGATAAGATTTGCCTAGGAACCCAGGCATTTGTAGACCAGGTAATTTCATGTTTTCTAACATTTGAGAACTATTTTGTTCCAGAAAGAACAGAGCTTTAACTCTGTGTTTCAGGTCATAGGTACGGGGCCTCTGGGAAGAAATTGGATTTCAAAGAAATTGCTTTGAACCACTCTAGGGCAGAGAAACCACATATTCTGTTTCACGGATGTGGTGTGCTGAACATGGCAGGATGCTGCAAAGTTTATACACAGTGCTGTAAGGTTTTGTGCTTAGCTCCCACCGTGTCTTAGTTTGGGCTGCTATTGCTATGAAGAAGAAGAAGAAGAAGAAAAACAAAACAAAACAAAACAAAAACAACAAACAAACAAACAAACATGGCCCAAGAAACTTCGGAGAAAAGGGTTCTTTTCAGCTTCCATTTCCACATCATTGGTCATCACTGGAGGAAGTAGGGCAGGAACTCAAACAGGGCAGGAACCTGGGGGCAGGAGCTGCTGCAGAGGCCATGGAGGAGGTGCTGTTTCCTGGCCTGCTCCTCCATCATGGTATGCTCAGCCTGCTCTCCTACAGAACCCAGTGTTGGGGTTGACCTGGAGCTACTATGTGCTCAAATGTTAATTTCTTGCCCCACAAGATCCTTCCTGTCCTAGGAGCAGTAGGAAGCACGTTCTCACTATCCAACGTGAAGTTCTGTGAGCCTTGTTCCCCAAATTATCCCTGATTGGCCAACGCAGGCCTACAGTCTGGGCTGGGCAGAAGAGAGGTAGGCAGAGGAAAGTTTCACAGGCTTGCGGGTTTGCAGAAGGCCCACGGGGGCGAGAGAGGAAGAAGGAAGAGAGGAGCAGGTCACCGTGGGTTAGTATAACCAGCAACACGTGGCCAAGAGCAGCTTGCTCTGTGGACTGGCCTGATGGAGCAGAGACAGCCCAAGAGGAACATGTGCAAGCATTCAGGGGGACTTCAGATAGGAAGCAGATAAGATAGCTTAGAGGGTTGATATCTGTCCAGCCCTAGGGCTTTAAGGCTTATTATAACTCTAACAAGTGTTTGTGTCTTTTATTTGCAAAAAAGTGGGTTAAGGGATAACTACCACTGTATTAATATCCATCATTCATTAACATTAATAGAATAATTAATTCATTTTACAACCTAGGGCTGCCAGCCCAGGCAGGGCATCACCCACATTTGGCTGGGGCCCTTCCCACATCAATAGCTTATTAAGGAAATGATCTCCAGGGCTGCATACAGCCCAGTCTTGTACAGACATTTTCTCAATTGAAGTTCCCTGCACTCACATAACCGTGGCCTGTGACAAGTTGACATAGAGTTAGCTAGCACACGGAGCAAGGCTTACAGAGGACCGTGACTGTGGTAAAATGGTTGTATTGAATACAAATCTTGTGGCACAACTGTGCTGCAATGATTTGAAGCCATTAATAATAGTGACAGTAGTGACTGATCACTTAGGGCTCAGTGATCAAGCCCTGGCTTTTTCTATGTGCTGACTCTCTTAATATTTATACTGTGGGAAGTGGGGAACATTATACACTCTGCATTGTAGGTGAGGAATCCTGGCTGCCGAGAGGCCTTGCTCGTTGCTGTTCTGGGCCACAGAACTAGTCATTGACCGAACTGTTCTTCCCTCCTGTTGTCCTTGTATGTTCTGTACCTCACTAATTAGTTCCATGTTTTTAAAAGCTCATGAGCCTCTTGTCTGCTGCTTCCTCTTGCTGTAGTGATTTATAGGTGGGGTGTGGATGTGATTCTGTGGTAGAGCACTTGGCCAGCATGTGGAAGGCTGTGGGTTCCATCCCAAGCCCTGAAAAAAGGTGTAGACAGACAGACAGACAGAATTGTGTGTATATATATCTGTGAGTACTTTAGCCATTTGTTGGCGTTTGTGTGATTGGTATCTATTCCATACTGAAGATGTATTTTGAGTTATTTTCCTGGCATACTTCTGCCATCTGAGCTGTACATAGCTACCTGGTTTTGTAGAGAAAGAGCGTAGCTTTGCAACGCTAAGCTAGGTATGGTGCTAAAACTGATTTCTGCCCTGCTCTTTGGGAACCTGTAACTATGGGGAAATAAGCCGCACCCTTTGAGTGCACGTGTGGCCCATGTCCATTGCCACAGCCGCCTTCACATGCTTACGGATGTGCAATGCCTTTTTGTTTTCCAGCCTACTTCCTGAATCATCTTGGATGGTTGCCTTGGTTCTTTGAGGGCTTTGTGACATAATTGATATTTTCATGGCACACCCAGCCCCACTGGTGCTGTGCCATTTTCTGTGTTTGCACCCCAGGTAAGTTGAGAGCTGTGGGCCCATGGGTCTGATGAAATGGTTTCCTGTCTTTCCTACCTGCATTCTAAACTGATGCCTCTCTCCCGCATTCCTCGGTTTCCAGGACCAGAGTGGGGAGATCTTCTAGGAATTAGTGAGGTGCCCTTGGGAAGCAGAGCCTCTGGTGAGCTTAAGGTACCTTAAGAGAAGCAAGAGCTGGCACAAATGCAAAGCAGTGCTTGCTACGCTGGTGCAAATGCCACCCATTGTGAGTCATGCCAGACTCTCTGGGTGGGGCCTGCGGTACCATCATCGCCAACCTGAAGCAGTCATTCATGGAGAGGTTGGCTCCACCTGAATCTCACTGGTTAAAGCTGGTCCTTCTGGAGTCACATGGCCTTCAACTTGGGTCTGTCACCAGGCCTTCACATTGTCTCAGGGCAGATGTCTTCTATGCTCCCAGAAAAGAGGATGGAATGTGTTACTTCTACAGGTTGGGGAGAGCAAGCGTCCCCGTGGCAGAGACTGGGCTCCAAAGCCCACAACTCCCATGCAGTGGGTACAGGCACAGCTGGCCTGAACACAGTAGAAGCTGCATCCGCAGAGATGCAGAAGTAGGGTGACAATAGGAAGGCCAGCTCTCCATTGAGCAAGCAGCCAGCACCCAGGAGACAGAGTCAAGAAGTTCAGGATAGGCACAAAGCTGAGCTCAGCGCAGCCCCTATCCAGTGCTCACGTAAGTCTTATCAATTGGAGTTCTTGCATGCAAGTTATGGCATCAGACCCTGGCTTCCTTGCGGCAGAAAAGCACCTGTTGGATATGCAGGTAGGAGATGTTAAAGCCCGCATGATGATGCTCATAGAACAAGCAGTGGTCATTGCAGGACCAGGCAGCAGAAACACTGACTCAACACACCACAGGAGCAGAACCAGAACCCTTGACCACTGCCCAAGTCACTGCCATACCGCTGCGCTTGATTCTGAACTAGGACAGGGCTGAGCTTGTGATGGATTTAACTGTGTCTTCTCTCTCATCCCAACAGTTCACCTTGAAGTCTTTTCTTGTGCTTTTTGGGAGGTAGGGCCTTTGCCTAAGTAATCAGGTTAAAATGAGGTCATTTGGATGGGCCCTAAGCCAATATGGCCTGAGGAAATGGAAAACAGTACATTTCTGCTCTTCAGGCCACATAGTTTGTGGTACATTTTAGTGGTAACCATGAAACGTGAGAACGCTCTTAGAAAGCCAAGAAAAGAAGAGGCAAGAAAAGAGTGAGGGAGGAAAAAAAGAAAGTGGAGAGCTAGCACTAGATAGATAGACGGATGGATGGGTGATGGATAGATAGATAGATAGATAGATAGATAGATAGATAGATAGATGGACGGATGGGCATATGGATAGACAGGCACTATACTGTTGAACTCCGCACACTTCTATGGTACACTGTGACCCCCATTTCACTGGCACAAGGTCCATGCAGCCACCTAGGGCTCTGTCCTCAGGAAGTTCTAGCATGGGGCTCAGTCCTTGCTACCGAAATCTTTGTTTGCTTGTTTCTTTTTCAAGATAGTGTTTCTCTCTGTAGCCTTGGCTGTCCTGGACTCCCTTTGTAGACCAGGCTGGCCTTGAACTCACAGAGATCTGCCTGCCTCTGCCTCTGGAATTACAGGTGTGCACTATCGCTACTGCAATCGTGATGTTGAAATTCTTCATAGTGTTTTTTTGTTTTTTGTTTTTTAATGAAGTGAAGGAACCAATTCCTTTGAACATTGCAATGAGTCACACAAATTGATGAGTCCTGCCTCCTGGTTATCACAGTGATTCTGCAAGATTAAAAGACTTTATCATCATTTGCATTTGGCCGTGATGAAATGAAAGCTGAGACATTAAGCAACTCAATCAGTGTCAACCCACCCAGAGGTGGGTCCAGAGCAGAGACCTCTGATGTTAGGACCTGTACGTTCAGCCCTCTTCTCAGATTCTATAATACTCGACCCTATCTAGAAAGTGAAATTTGCACAGAAGGAGGTGAAGGCTCAGTGTGACATGTGAGAACAGGCCAGTGTCTTCTGCATGAGCTTTGTTGTCCCTGGCTGCCTGGTGAGGGGTTCTTTTCTCCATCCCATCAGGCAGTGTTGTCTTACTGCAGGTTATTTTAATCTATGTTTCGGTTAGATACATTACCCAGAAGAAGCAGGGCTCTGGCCTGCCTGGACCACATTCTATGTTGGCTTGAGGTCAGATAGAACTGCTAACCGCAGGCCCCTGGATCGATGCTGATGCTGTTAGTCATGGTCTTTGGAGTCGACCAGCAGATCTCTTCCCTGGTTTTAGATGTCCAGCCTTGTACTCTTCCTGTAAGAGCCCAACCCTTTGTCCATGGTGTACTCTTAACATCTTGTAGGTTATACCCAGCCCTTCTGTCTACTAGGGATTCTCACTGTCTCTTAGTCTGCTCTTCCATCCATTGTGAACTCTCAGCATCTCCCACAGGCTATTTCTCTTTTGTCTTTCATCCTCTCTTCTGTCCTTGCTTTTAACAGCCCCCCGCCACTGCTTTGTGGGTTTGGTGGGGCTGTCAGCTTTGATGTTTCCTTGATGACTTAGTGTGGCCAGACTGAGATTGGTTTAGGGTTGCCATGTGAGGTGAACAGAACCAATTAGAATCTCCCTTGGAAATAGTAGCTAGCATCTGGAGCTAGGTCTCTCTTCCTCATTATAATGGAAAAACATGAAGAATGAAGCTAAGAGGAGAAAGAAAACTAAATGGGACAGGGAGCAGGACCTAGACTTTAAAGACTATAATTCAACAAGATGTTTAATAATGGCTACTGACTCATGGTACCAATAGAGACTGAATTGACTGACCAGTGGCCATCTAGAGTTTTAAGGGCTTGTGGTAGGTGAAGAAATTCAAGTGTGACAAAAGGTCTTCTCTGTCATGTACAAAGGCTCTCCTGCCATTCTCAGTACTTTGGGGCAAGAGGTACCTTTGGCATTAGGAGGCAGGGTTGCTGTTGGCTTAAAACGCTCAGGCAGCTCATCTATGTGTCCCAGAGTTTAACACCAAGTGTCTTCCTCTATTGATTGCCATCTTAGTTTTTGAGATGGTTTCTCGCTGAACCTGGTGCTTACTGATTTGGCTAGACTGGTTGACCAGCAACCCCAGGGATCTTCCTGTCTCTGCCTCTCCAGTGCTGGGGTAAAAGTCCTGGTCTGGCTGTTTCATGTGGGTTTTAGGGAGTTGAAGCTAGCCCTCATGCTTATTTGACAAGTACTTTATTGACAGAACCACCTCTGCCCCAAGAGAGTTCTTCAGAATGGAAGAATACCCTGTCACTTGTTCCCTATAAATCCCTTGTCTTCTCCACGTTAGATTAGCCCTTCATTTTAATCTGCTCACAGGTCTGATCTGACTATGGTATTCCCCTGCCTCCGTATCCTCTTGGCTGTTCTTTGACTAGTTGGCCCAGAGTACAGAAAGCTCTGGCCTCTCACTAGCCTCACCTCAGGCCACTCTGGGAATTTAGACCTTTATGTAGCACTGCTCATACTAGGCCCTCTGTCTAAGCATATTTTCTACCTCTAAGTTCATCAAACGTGTGCTGAGAAGCCTTTGATAAACCCCAAAGCAGATGAACGGCTCTCTTCTGTGCCCTGGAAATAGACAGCACAGATCTCTGGTGTGTGGCCATCTCGTCATCTGCTAGTGTGTTTCTCTTGCCTCCTAGACTAGAACTCTCCAAAGCTAGGGGTTGGATCTTCTTCAGTTTCTGCCATACCTGGCACATAGTGGCCTATTTCTTAGAAAAGAATACTATTGAAATCAACTGGTCTTGGTTATAGGTCAAATGTGATTGCCCTTTGCTTTGCTTCACCTTTTGAGACAGGGTCTGTCTACGCAGTCCAGACTGACCTCGAACCATCAACCCTCCTGCTTCACACTCTTAAGCACTAGCCCACATCGCTGAGAACTGGGACTCTTCCTGATGCACCAGGCATGCGAGTCATCTGAAGTTATCTGGGCCAGCCTGACATTTATCTGTCATCATTCTTGAGGAACCCTGTGCCTCTGCGACTCTGCTTAGCACCTATGTGAAAAGAGCCTTTTAGAGACAAGTTAGTTCTGTGAATGAGAGTTCCAAGAAAGAAGCTAACTGACTGCATAAAGGTCAGTGACTGAGGAGGGGGTGGAATGTTGCAGGTCCAGAGTCTGATTACAATTTATCTTTCCTTGTTGTCATCTTAGTCACCCACCCACCCACCCACCCACCCAAGTCAGACCTAACTTCCCAACTACAGATTTTAAACCTTTTGGAATGTGTTAACTAACAATGCTCTAATTTCCCACCAACCAAAAGGCTAAGAGCCACCAGGTGACATCTGAGGCCTGGGCTGAGATTTCCCCACTATGCATGCCGTCCACTTTACCTTTCCACAGAGATATCTGGAAAGGGCCTCCACTTATGACTGTCTTTGCTCTGTTGCTAGAACTCCATGGAACTGTGTGTCTCTGGGCCACAGTCACTCATATCTTGCCTCTGAATAAAATTTCATCTTCCCTTTGAGGTGGGAACTGTGCTTTTTCATGGACAGTTTTAACATTACACGTATTTCTAAGTCGAACGAAACAGACAATGAAACTGTCACCTTGTGACCAGTGGAACTGTTATTTACATGCAGCTATTTTATTCCCTGGACAGTGTGCTTATGGGGACAAGTATCACCACTCTCTAGGAGAGGGGCTTTAGGTTTTGGGTTCAAGGGGGGGGGGAAACTGAGGCAGGCTGTCCTCTTAGGTAAGGAATTATTGGAAGTGTTACTAACAACATAAGCATAGACAGCATGGTGGGGACTCTGAGGAGAGTTTAGTCCCATGGGGCGGGGTGGGGGTTGGGTGGGGGTTCGGGGTGAGTGGGGTGAGTGGGCAAGGAGGGTCCCTTCTTACAAGTTTCCAAGCATTGACAGGCTGGCAGAGTGGAAAGAGGGAGTCTGTTAACCAGGGTGGGGCTTGGATGCAAAATCAACTGTGAGGATGGGGAGAAAAAGAATCTAGAAAAACAAGTTAATGAATGAGCTTTAAAATTATTGTAGCCTTCAACAACATTCCTGAGCCCACAGGGTTTTTGTCCTTTGGCTTGGTTTGGGAAGTAAAGAAACCAGAGCTTGTTGTGTGGGGGCCTCCAGGCCCACTCTGTGGGTATGAACTGCATTTTCATTTTCTCATGATCATCTCACAGTACACCTTTGTTTTTCCTGTTTGTGTCTCCGAGGAGATGGTGAGGTGAGGAGGGCGAGGAGACGTGAAGAAATGTGTATTTTTAGCCCTGACACAGCAGAATGTTCTGACTCTCCTTTTATGAGCACATTTAAAAATAAATGTCAAGACTTCGGAACCAAGTGACTTCTCAGTGTCCATAACCTCCTCCTTGTTTCTTTTGTGTGGGCTTATCTTCCACCCTGGCTACACCTGTGTGGGGTTCCTTTAAACAGCACCAGAAAGCACAAAGCTCTCTCTCTCTCTCTCTCTCTCTCTCTCTCTCTCTCTCTCTCTCTCTCTCTCTCTTGTCTCTCTCTGTCTCTGTCTCTTTCTCTCTTTCTGTTGTCTCTGTCTCTCTGTTGTCTGCCTCTGTCTGTCTCTGTCTCTGCCTGCCTGTCTGTCTCTCTCTCTCTCTCTCTCTCTCTCTCTCTCTCTCTCTCTCTCTCTCTCTCTGTGTGTGTGTGTGTGTGTGTGTGTGTGTGTGTGTGTGTGTGTTAGCTCAGGCTGACTTAAAGCCAGAGGATGATCTTAAACTTCATACTTCTATTCCTCCTGCCTCTGCCTCGTCTGTCTTCTGGAATGCTGGGGTCACAGGTCTTCACCACCATGCCCCACGGCTATAGACAAACACTCCACCAGCTGAGCAGCATAACCTCCCTCCCTCCCCTCCTCTTCCTCTCTGGTGCTTGGGATGGAACTTGTGTTCCTCCGCTGAGCTGCACTCCCAGCCTCAGAGTGGGGGAGAAGTCTGTTAAGACATGACATGAAACGCATTCTCAGGTTGAAGGTCAGAATGTGCACCTTCACCGGGAGGTTATCAACACAATCTCTTACCTGCAAGGACTTGAACGTGACCAACCGTGAGAATCCTGCCTTCAGTTATGCTCACCCATCTGTCCATGTGACACTGGCCAAAGACGCACTAAGGGTAAAGACTGCATGGGTATAATAGGGCTCTGATGTTATCAGGACAACCAACCTCGTTTTGATGGCCTTTAAGACCCGTTCCACAGGAAACATGTACTTATAATTCTTGGTAAGAAGAAATAGTTGAAGAGCAGACAGGTCCCAGGGGTGAAGCTACTATTTTTATTCTACTTAGTAGACACTGTATCAAACTATCAAACTGCCCTCGAATTCTACACACAGGTCAGTGCAACTTTCAGCCCATCGGGAAGTTTCTTTTGCAGTGGGTGGTGGTTAACATAGAAACTCATAACCAGTCAAAGTGTAGGGAGTAAGCACTAGTGGAGTGCTCAGCCACAAATGTGGCTGTATAACCCCTGCCCTCAAGGCTCAGAAACCATGTGGAAGAGAGTGTGGAGAGATCGGAAGAGCCCAAGGGGAGGAGACTGGTACAGAAGAGGGTCTTCTGGATGTGACAGGACCATGTCTCATGAATGCACAGCAGCCGTGGCACAAGATCAAGCAGTTCATGAGAGGGAAAGGGGCTGTCTTCCTGACTTCCCACTGCTGTAACAAAACACCATGGCCAAGGCAATGTATACAGAAAGCATTTAATATGGACTCAGTTCCAAAGGGTTAGAGCCCGTTAACCATCATGGCAGGGAACACAGAAGCAGGTAGACAGACAGGAATGGCCACTGGAGAAGTATCTAGGAGCCTACGTCTGGTCCCCAAGTGTGGGGCAGAGAGAGTGAGCTCACTGGGGAAGATGTGGGCTTTTAAAGCCTCAAATCCCACCCCCAGTGGCAAACCTCCTCCAGAAGGCCACATCTCCCAATCCTTCCCAAACAGTTCCACCAACCAAGGACCAAACACTCAAGTATATGAGCCTATGGAGGCTGTTCTTATTCAAACTACCTGTAGGGCTCATGCTTGATCCCCGCCGCTAATGGAGGAGTATAGATAGCTGATGGCTCCTGCAGAGGGAAAGCCGGTTCCAATGGGTGGCGCTGGCACTCAGAGTTTGTAGGTATTACAACTTGAACTTGCTGGGTTACATTTCTTTAAAAGGACATAAGGTTGGGGCAGTAGGGAATTGGAGGCGGATCTGGAACCAGTTAGGGGAGGAGTAGGAATGAATATAATGAAAATACATTGTATGAAATTCTCAATTGGTTAAAATGTTTTAAAATAAAAACAGTGAGTATCAGCCTTTAATCCCAGCACTCGGGAGGCAGAGGCGGGCGGATCGCTGTGAGTTCGAGGCCAGCCTGGTCTACAAAGTGAGTCCAGGACAGCCAAGGCCACAGAGAGACCCTGTCTTGAAAAACAAAAACAAAACAAAAAAAAACAACAAAAACAACAACAACAACAACAAAAAAAACAGTGAGTATCAGTGTGTTAGGAATACATTTATTATAGTCATTTAGAGAGATAATAATGTCTACATTACTGACCCATTTGATCACATTTTGATCAATGTCAGACAAACAGAAGATTATATGGAACCAAATTAAAAACCCTATCACAAGGCCATGTGAGGTAGCACACACCTTTAATCCCAGCACTCGTCAGGCAGAGGTAGGCGGATTGCTGTGAGTTCAAGGCCAGCCTAATCTACAACATGAGTCCAGGACAGCCAAAGCTACACAGAGACCCTGTCTTGAAACAAACAAACAAACAAACAACACCCTATCACTTAATAATGTCATTGTCATAGGAAGGCTGCGGTGAGACTGGTGTAAGCAAACCATTTCAGATAAATTTAGATGCATAAATACTTGCTGTTGTGCTCAGTGTAGTAAGGTGTTTGTAGCCTAGGAACAGACTTTAGCATAGGTGTGTAGTAGCTGGGTCATTCATGTGTGCTTGACCAAAAGAATAAGAGCACGTCTGAGAACACAGCCTTGTCACTGGAACTATGCATGATTAAAGGATTCTGACCAACATGACACTCAAATCTTTTGGTTTCTCTGTGTGTCCATGGCTTTCCTGGAACTCTCTCTATGGACCAGGCTATCCTCGAACTCACAGAGGTCTGCTTGCCTCTGTGATTAAAGGTGTGTGCCACCACTGTCCTAAATATCAGAACTTTTTTTTTTTATCACTCAGATCTTTTATGACATGTACCGTATTTTGTGACCAATGAGAATCTGGCTACATCTGTCTCTTAGGTAGTGAGCTTTCCTAAGGCAAGGATCTTGTGGAAGTTGTCTCAGCTTTGCCAGAAGTTATCCCTGTTTCTGACACAGTGCGAGAGCTTGATGAACGTGCTGAGGAAGACCAAGGGCAGCTGCCTCTGCTGCAGGGTTTTCATGCACCTGCCCTGCTAGACTGCATTATCTACACAGCCGGTTGACTCCTTATCATAGGGGAATGCAGCCGCATGGCATGCCTGCTCTGCTAACCAAAACACACAAGCAAAACTCCCAAGTGAATTACAAATGAGGTGGTGTTCAGTGTGTGATGCGTCTTGCCTTACAGAGATAAGGCAGCTTGGTGCAAAATATGCTAGCCACACCTGTGCTTAATCTTGATTTTCAACTTGATGGAGGTGTGTCTAGGCAGTTAGTGTAGCTCACTGCAGGCTGTGCCTGTGCCTTCCTTCAGTGTGGTTTTCCTAGGGCTTGCCACAACAACAAAAAGCTAACTTTATACCACACAGTGGTAGCAGCCTCCCTGCCATGCATGCCCAGCTGAGCCACAGCACCACTAAGGAAACAATCTTAATACCAAATATTACCTGCTCTTTACCAAACCATTCAGATAGAGTCAGAAACATTAATGGGGCTAGCCACATAGATTGTTGGTGCCCTAACTTTGATCCTCAGTACCAATAAATCTATGGGTGGCACAACCCTGTAATCCCAGCATTCCAGAGGCAGAGATTACAGGATCAGAAGTTCAAGGTCATCCTCAACTGCATAACAAGTTTGAGGCCTGCCCAGGACACATGACAGCCTTCCTGTCTTTAAAAAGAATAAAACACATTAATGGATTATGAGCGCAAGGAATATTCAGATCCAAATGAAAAACCTAAAAAATGCAGGTTTTTTTTAAACCTGTTTCATACATTCTGAAGAAATTAGTACTTCTTCCTCAGGCTGCACTAACAATAGCAAACCTGTATTGTTTGTGTTAGAAAATCATTTGTCTTAATCATCTCCATATGATGCATCTGGTTTGTCAGTTTTGTAGATTTTCTTTGTGCTGGATATTTAAGATAACGCTGTTGATGAGTACAGCCTGCACGGAAGGACCCACAATGTTTAACACTAGCCAGTGGGTTTTGTGGGCTTGCCTGCAGCAATTCTAGTCACTTCAGCTTGTACTCTGCTTCCGGTTCTGAAGACAGGGTGTTGCTGTGCAGCACAAGGTGGCTTCAGGCCCGAGCTTCTCCTGCTTCAGCCACCAAAGAATTGGTATCAAGATGTGTTCCCCACCCACCACCACCTTGGTATTATGGTTCACCAAAGCACTCCACCAGCCCACTGTTGGGCATCCTTGCCTTGCAGGTAACTGGCTATCTTCATGTTCCACGTGAGGAAATGGAAGGAGAGGGCTGGGATAAAATTACCCCAGGCCACACAGTTAATGCATTGCAGGGCCAGAGTCATGACCCTTGCTTAGACTACTGGTCCAGTAGCTCTCATCTTTACCATAAAGTACATGAAGCAGTTTTGCAAGGGCTGAACACCCACCATATCCTCCAGACTCCCAAGATCTGACTACACCTAGAGGTTTGGACCCAGAGCCACTCTGAGAAGATTTACCGACACTGTTGCTTTCGCTCCAAATAAGTTCACCTATGTGGTCAAATCTCCTCTCACCTGCAGGCCAGAAGAGGGCATCAGATCACATTATAGATGGTTGTGAGCCATCATGTGGTTGCTAGGAATTGAACTCAGGACCTCTGGAAGAACGGTCAGTGCTCTTAACCTCTGAGCCATCTCTCCAGCCCATAAAAGTAACTTTTATTTGCCTGATGTAATTGTCTACCTGGAGGCTTACTGCCTCCAACTGCTAACCTAGGCCTAGTCCTGGAGCCTTCTGGCCTCTGTACAATCTAATCTGAGACTTACTGCTGAATAAGCTCGTCCTTTCTAGCTCTTTCTGAACTCTGGCTGGGTGGCTCAACTCAGTTGTTCTGATTCAAACTCCTCTCCATGTTGACTGATTCAAACTAGCTTCTCTCAGTGAAACTCTAGGCCTGCTTGGCCTCAAACTAATTTTGGCAATACATTCTAATCTTCTGGCTCCTTCTCATTCTCTGGCTTAACCTGTCTTCCCCTGTATCCAGCTTGTTCTCTCTACAACCTGTCTCTGGACAACTGTCCAGGTAAACCTGCCTCTCCACCCCTCCCCCCTCCCCCCCCTGCCCCCCCCCCACTTCTCGCCTCAGTCCTTTTTACTGTCTCTTCTTGAGAGAGTTGGGCACATCCTATCCTGTCAAGTCTTTCTCTGATTTGTCAGTTTATTTGCCCCTCAATTAGATGTCACTTTCAAACATGGGTGCTTCCTTTACAAATTAATTTATTCTTCATTGTTGGGGATTAAAGGTGTGTACTAAGGGCATGTCCATATTCCAGCCAGAGTAGACATGTTGCTGGATTGGAATCCCTCCACACTTTGTGATTAGGGAGAAGTACTGAGGAGGTGCCTTTCTCCCCACATCCATATAGGAAAGGATTAGTAATCTTGGCACAATGAAGGTAGGGTTGTCAGTAAGAACTAAAGTAACACTATGTAAAATGAGAAAAAAAATGCATTTCTGTTTTAGGTAAAGATAGGGTATTTAGAAACACTGTTCACACCAGCAATATGGGTTTGCTTTCAAGATACCTTAGGAGAAAGCCCAGCCCTGCTGCAAATGGAGCCTACTGTTCTTTTTGATGCCCACCTCATCCATGGGGCCAGAGTTGCTCGTCACTTCCTTCCTGGGGACCTGGGAGACCCAGATCTTGAAACTAGTGACAGTCTTCTCCTCTACAGAGAACTGTCACTGGACAGAAAAAAAGATGGAGCAGAAGAGATGGTGTGGAGGGAACAGAAGCATACATTGGGGAGCAGAAAGAGAATATGTGTGAGGTATAATCTGCCAAACAAAAATGGACTCTCTCCCCACTCAATAACACGTCAGTCAAGGGCTGGCAAGGAACTTTCCCTGCTTGAGCTATTGAGCTATGGAGGGGACCTTGCCAGCTGGAGCAAGGACGCAGGCCTCTTCTGGTTTTCTGCCTGAATCTACAGTGATAGACTATGGTGCCTAATAAACTTCTTGTTGAGGGTTTCTGACATCCATTTGGTATTCCATTTGGAGACTGTAGAGCAATTTTAATCTAGAAACGTGGCTACTGTGACAAGGGATCTCATCCAAAGACCTTCTAGGTCTATGTGATCTTGCTGGAATGCAGACACGCCTTTAGCACACACCTTTACTCACCAACAATGAAGGTAACGTTAGTTTGTAGAAGGAAGCACCCATATTTGAAAGTGAGAGGCAGATAAAGTGACAAATCAGACAAAGATTTGACAGACTAGGATGTGCCCAATTCTCAGGAGGGAGGGAGGGAAGGAGGGAGGGAGAGAGGGAGGGAGGGGAAGGAAGGGGGTGAGGAAGAGGAGGAGGAGGAGGCGGTGGTAGCAGTTATACCTGGACAGTTATACAGAGACAGGTTGCAGAGAGAGAACCATAAGACAGACACAGGTGAAGACAGAAGGAACCAGAAGATTAGGACACATTGCTAGAGTTAATTTGAGGCAAAGCAGAGCAATTCAAAGGTGGAGAGAGAAACCAGATTGAATCAGTCTGCTTGGAGATGAATTTTGAGCCAGAGCATGAGTTGAACCAGCCAGCTGTAATTCAGAAAGAACTAGAAAAGGGGAGGTTATTCAGCAATAAGTCTCAGAGGCTTAAAACATTTGGGGCCTGAATTAGATTGTATGGCAGCCAGAAGCTTCCAGGACTAGGGCCTAGATTAGCAGACAGAGGCAGCAAGTCTCCAAGACAATAATTACCACAGGTACACAAAAGCAACTTTTGCAGGAACAGCACAAGAGGAGGTGTCTGGCAGGGATGGCTTCCTGCCCCATAGTGACTTCTGTGCTCTGCAGTGCAGCTTGAGAGACATGCATCCAGCTAGAGAAACAGCTAGGATTGGGGTCACCACATGCTCCTCTCCTCAGAGGCAAACTAGTGACAACCACTTAGAAGAAAAAGAAAAGACCTACCTCACAGTTTTCCACACTGGCCCTTGAGCTGACTTGCCTTCTAATGCAATTTACTCCCTGCCCTTGAGCCAGGTAAAAAGGCTGTGTGTTCTACTCTCAGAATTCTAGACATTTGAGGAACTCGTTGCAGATTTTATAGAAAGATAAACCAAGACACACTGTTTCTATTGTTGGCTGTTTTTAACAGGGCTCAGGAACAACTAGGTTTTCTTAGCGTCCTTTTGTAGAATGTTACTTCCAATTGTAACAGCCATTAGCATCTTGATTAGAGCAGCCCTGTGGACATTCCCTCATAGAAGGGGGAAGTGATGGTCATTAGCCCCTTAACTGAGGTTTCAGCCATTCCTGACTACACCTTATTCCCAGAATCACGTCTTTTGTATGTGGTTCGTTCTGAGCTGCAGGTATCTCCCGGTGCCAGGTGGATCGTGGAAGTCTAAGTGGATGGAGGATTCCATTTGGGCAGCTCTGGGGATGTGCAATAGAGCCACTAAGCACCCAGATGGCACAGGTGAGGGGTGGAGGGAAAAGTCCGGTGCTGGTCACAGGGGTGGAGCTCTAGACAGTCTGGAAACTCCCTGCAGGAACCAGTAAATGTATTTCGCTAAAGCAGACTAGGTCAGGGGTTTTCTGTTATTTGCAACAAAATTACCACAACACTATGTGTGATGACATAACAACGCTTGCAGTTTCATTTCTATAGTGAGGGTTAGAAAATATTGGCTGTCAGCATAGCAGGTGGGGGGGGGTTGTGGAGAAGAAACAAGCAGTTTCCTCCAGTGCTAGCTTTCCTTCTCTTCTTATCCCTTCAAGTGCTGGAGGACATACTTGGGTAAATCCTACCTAGTGAAGTCAAGTGCACTGAAGACTCTTTGCTTTGCAGACGGTACGTCGAGCCCCACATTGTCACCCGTAAGACACTGTGATACTGTTACTAACCCAGATTTTCCTTCCCTTTCCATGTCCTGTAATATGCATCCCTATTTTTTAAATACCACACTGAATTGCTCTTATTATTTATCAAAGACAGCAGTCCGCCGTACTTCCCTGCCTGCTAGGTGGAATGTAGCTAGGTGTGTCGCTGCCAACCATAGCTGCATAAACATTCTCTTGAGATATGGGCGCCGCCTTTGAGCCCCCTTTACTTTGTGCAGTACTGAGGATTGACCCTCCAGGGTCATGCACGGGGAACAAGCTCTCTCCTGCTGAGCCCCAGCCACCACTTCTAAATCTTCTTCATATCCTTTCCCACTGAGCTGATGTTTTCAAGAGTCTATTTATACTGCAAAAGCTAGCCCAATCAGTTTGTAGCTGATTAAATCCCACTTTGCATATGTCTAAGGTGTGCTACCCTGTGGCTTTCTCCCTCTGTCTGAGGAGTTGGACAGCTGTATTCTGTATCCAGCCCCAGTCACCCAAGAGTGTCCTGGGGTTTGTCTAACCCGCTGTGGTGGGCCCTTGACATAGAGCCATCCCCACGGGAATTACATTGACTTCTTCTGACTCCCTAATCAGCTGCAGGACGCCAAATACAACTTGTATCACAAATTCCTTGAATTTCCTTTTCTGTCCCTCGCCCCCGATCCACCAGCTATAAATGCAATAGAAGACTGTGCTCTGTCCCCTTCCCCAGGTGAGAGAGGGGCAGCTGTCTCTGAATTTCGACATTATCCTCTTGGCTTGCTGCCTGTGTTGCCTAGATTGTGCAAGGACTTGGGGTGGATAGCTCACGGGTCAAAAGACTAGGCAGCCAGTGAGTGAACAGAAAGCAGTTGGCCAGGCTAGGATTAAAGGCGTGTGCCACCATGCAAAGCTCCAATTTCAGCTGTTGCCAAGAATTAGTTGGCCAGGCGTGGGATCTCAGTGTGTCATTACAACAGCTCCAGGGCTGAGGCAGGAGGATTGCAGCGAGTTCAAGGCCAGTCAGGGCTACAGAGTAAAAACCGGGTCTCAAACAAAGAAAACACATGATGTTACAACAGTTTTACAGAACAGCTAGACTGGAGGCACGGGCCTGTTTTCCTAGCTAGGTGGGAGGCCAGGCAGGGTGACCGAGTCCAGGAGTTCCAGGTTAGTCTGAGCAGCATAGTGAGACTCTGTAAGAAAGGAGAAAGAGACGCCTTACAGCTGAGCAGTGACGGGTGAGTGAGACGGCCTTGTACACGGCACCTGTAACAAAGTGAAACTGACACGCGTGATGAGTTCAAATTGCTGCACAGTTGTGTGTGGTGCTTAGTGCTTAGCTCCTCATGATGCTGGATGTTATATTGAGGGTGACGACTAGATCTGAGTCTGACATGTCCTTGATGGTAAAGCCCTTCAGCAGCGATCTTTATTTTAATGGACGTGAATTAGCTCTAAGGTGAGGAGGAGAGTCCAATGTGGCATTAACATAATCTTAATCATAAAAGTATTGTTTAACGGCTGGTAAAGTAAAGGCAAGAACGTTTAAAAACCCATAAACTGATTTCTCTTTTGTGTCTAAATGGTGCATACAGACACCACCAGCTCCCCATCAGAAAAGTGAGACTCTGTAACTCTGATTAAATTATCACCTCTGGCATTTTGCTGACATTTGCTTACATTAAAAAACAAAACAAAACAAAAACCCCACAGCTTCTCTGTTTCACTGGCATGGAAGTATAATCGTGCCAAGAGAACACATCTTAACAGCTTACTTCTTAACTTTTAAATATTTAGCTAAGAGACACACAAACCCTCGTCTCTCCTTGGATCTAAGGTTGGTGGTGGTGGGCCCTAGCTAGTGGTTCAGGTACTGGAGGCCCCGCCCCCACCGCCCACCTGCTCGGGGATTGGCTGCCCTGAGTCTGGTGGGCGGCCCAGGTCGGGATGAAGTTGGGGGTGAGTTGGGGGTGACTGGCGCTGGGCTCCCAAGGGTTCTGCCACTCGTGGCCCAAGCCAAAGCCACCTAGGTGTCCAGCTGCGCTCTGTCGGAGCGGACCAGGAGTTCTCTGACCTCGAGTCAAGCTCTCCTGCCCTCCCAGTGCGTCGGGGGTTCATCCTCTGCCGGGAGGACTGGGCCTTGGGGCCTCGCGTGGGTGTCAGCAGCCTGGGTACTAGACTGGGGCCTCTGGGGCCGGTTCCGGGCCTGGAAGGGCTGCAGGAAGCGGAGGCGGCTTGGGACCGGCTGGATCGAAGCGGGCGCACACACCCGAAACGGCTAGGGTGGCCGCGAGCGGGCTGCTGAGTAATCCCGGGCGGCGGGTGGGGGCGGCCGGGCGCCCACGTTCCCCGCGCCGCAGCCGGGCGGCGGCTCCGCCTTCGCGTCCCTCCCCGCCCCCTGCCGGCTGCTGTGCTCGGCTCGGGGCAGGTTGGAGCGGGGCTCGGGGAGCGCGGGCCGCTGCAGCCGCCTCCCGCATCTCGCCTCGGCCCGCGCGGGGCCTCGCTCGCCCATGGCCGGCTCGGAGCAGCAGCGGCCGCGGCGGAGGGATGACGGCGACTCAGACTCGGTGGCGGCGGCGGCGTCCCTGCAGGACGCGGAGCTGGCCCTGGCTGGCATCAACATGCTGCTCAACAACGGCTTCAGGGAGTCGGATCAGCTTTTCAAACAATACAGGTGACACTCGCTCTCCTGACTCTGCCCAGGCTGCGCGCACCGAGTGGTCACCTCGCGATCTGCGGCTGCTCTCTTCCATGCTCCCCTTCGCCTCCCAGGGCTTTATCTGCAGCCTTTTCCCTGCGCCTTGTCCTCATCCTCCTCCCCACCCCATCCCCCGCTACTCTGTCCCTTCCCTTCTCGGACCGCAGTCCCGCTCACTTTCTGCCCTCCGAGGAGTGCCCAGTGTTTCTCTGCTGCTTTCCAGAGCTGTCGCTTGGTCCCCCATCGCGCATTGCTCAGAGGGCTGATGCACCAGAGGCAGCAGCGAGCCTGGCACTTGCAGGGTTGGCACTCTGGCTCGCTTGCTGCCTGGGCAGCCTTTTGTGACCCGAGAACAGCCCGCTGCACCCTCGCTGGGTCCTTGTGTTGCGCTCTGCTTTGTAGCCCTCGGCACTCCCGGTGCTTTTGTTACTTGAAGACAGTGTAGTGTAATTGTCGCTCTGTGCAGGAACTTAAAACATTTCAGCCCAAACTCTGATCGCCCATCTCTGTCTATCCATCTAAAGCCTCAGTCTTCGAAATGAGTTCCTGATGCCTTTCAAGAGAGCCGATTTGTTAAGAATTTCTCTAGTATGAAAAAAATAGAGGTTTTTTTTTTTTTAAATACAGAAGAGTAGAAGGGGGAAACACGTGTGTTGTGTTAATTTCTGTTTGTCTTTGAAACATTAAGCTTAAGAGCTAAGCCTAGTAGCTGTGGTGAAGGAGCCTTGGTTTCATCGGGAACCCGCAGCATCCCGGTGTTCTACTTTACGGAACCAGCTGGTTGGCCCTGTGAATGTGGGCAAGCAATCAAATGCCTAGCGGCTGTCGTGAACATGTTTAAGGGCGTGTGCTTCAGTTTCTTGATGCCTGTAGTTTAGGATGATATGAGCGAATTGCAGCGTGGTTGTGATGGAGAAAGTGTGTTAGCAAATGACAAAGGCTTAGAGTTCAGAGAATGACAAGCCAGGCTAAGGGTGTGTTAGCGAACGAGAAATGCTTAGATTTCAAAGAATGGCATTTCCACCAGGTAGAGCTACCACACGCCTACAGCCAAGCAAGCTTACAACTAGGAACTTCTCATTAAACCTTACTTACGTTGCTGTTTTGTTTCTTTGGATATACTCTACAGTTTGTAGCTCAGGCTAGCCTTGATCCTCCTATCTGAACCTCCCCAGTGCTAAGATTACAGGCTTGCACCCCACACCTTGGCTGTACAGCAGGTTTACTTTTAAGTCAGCCTTCTTCTCACCCTTATGGGTCTGAAAATGAGAACAACTTAACTCAGAATGCCTTACTTAACACACACATAATATATATACATATATATATACACACTCATACACATACAACACACATGTATATATACACACACATATACGCTCCATCAAAGGCTTTGATGGAGGATTTTTTAAAATCTTTTTTCTAATTTTTTAAAAAAATATTTATGTATACAGTGCTTGTATGTACACCTGCAGGCCAGAAGAGGGCACCAGATCTCATTGTGGATGGTTGTGAGCCACCATGTGGCTGCTGGGAACTGAACTCAGGACCTCTGGAAGAGCAGTCAGTGCTCTTAACCACTGAGCCATCTCTACAGGCCCTGATGGAGGATTTTTAAAAGTTACTAATTCTGTATTATCAGTTGCTTGTAGGTTTGTTTTAATTTGTTTTGGGGATGGTCTCTTTATGCAGCCTTGGCTGGAACTTGCTATATAAACCAAGTAGTAATGTTACTGGCATATTGAAAGCAGGAAACCTTTTCTTTATTTAGCCCGGTGGTTCTCAACCTATGGGTCATAATCCCTTTGGCAAACTTTTATCTCCAAAAATACTTACATTACAATCTATAACAGTAGCAATGAAAATAACTTAACCACAACATGAGGAACCGTATTAAAGAGTCACATCATTAGGAAGGTTGAGAACCACTGTCCAGTTTCATGGAATATCAACAGGGCAGCTGAAAGGCTAGTTATCGCCATAGAGCATAGAGATTCATTTTGAATGGAATATTTTATGTAGAGAAGGAACTCAGGCAGTGTGTAGCTGGGAGCTGTCTACTGTATTTTCCAATGGGAACTGAGAATAAGGAAGGGAAGACATTGTACTACCTGTTTTTTGTCAAGCCCAAGTACCAGCCACATGCCCTCATAACGTGGTCACTTATGACAGCCAGGGACTGGGTGTGTATCACCCTGTGCTAAATCAGAGATGTTCATTTTACCATTCTTCCTCCATTGCTAAATCGGTCAGATGTTTGCAGTCGGCCCGGGGCCTTATTTTCTAGCATTGTTACAAAGCTTGTCAGGATGGGGGGAGAGGAGGCAGGAGACTGACAGCATTATCCCCTCAGCTTTCCCTTGCTCCATCTGCTGTGTCGGGATGCAGGGAGAACTCGCATCCCTCCCACCTCTAGCGCGTGCTGCTTCTCATGCAAGTGTTGGGAAGCACAGTCCCACAGAAGGATGGTCAGAAACGGGCATGCGGGACCGGGGGTCCCAGCCCTAGCCCTGCACTTTTGTGGGTGCTGGCCTTTCAGTTCCTCAAAAACTGCTTCATTGCCTATAAAACAAAAGGTAGTGGTGATGATCCCCATAGCACAGTGTGATTGGCAAGCTCAGCTGGAAGAGGGCTGGGGACAGAAATGGAGCTCAGTTGGTTGAGTTCTTGCCTGCTTTGCATGAAGCTTTGGATTCGTGCAAACGGGGCGTGGTGGTACATGCATGTAATTCCACCATTCTGGAATTCGGGCAGGAGGATTAGGGTCAGAAGTTTGAAGTTATTTTTGGTTACATGTGAGGAGGCCATCCTGGGATACATGAGCCGTCCATCTGTCTGTGTCTGTGTCTGTCTGCTCTTCTCTTCTCTCTCTCTCTCTCTCTCTCTCTCTCTCTCTCTCTCACACACACACACACACACACACACACACACACACACCTGTATTAACAACAATCGGGGAAACCTGACACCACGCGTGCATGCATACAGTGAAAGGTGCTTGTTGCCCTCACCACTATTTCCGCACAAGGCGGAATGCCCTTTTATGCAGATAGCTCATAAATATATATGTAAATATACACACATAGATTGCATATATATATGCAATTTTTAATTATGTCTGCTTGCTTTATTCAGTGCATGTGGCGCAGTGGGGGGTGTGGCAGGGCATATATCGTGTGAGGCCTGGGGATCAAGCTGAGAACCTCGGGTTTGGGGGCAAGCACCTTTACCGCCTAAGCCATCCTGACAGTCACTAGCTCCTCTATGCGTTGCTCACCTCATATCCTCTACTACATCTGAGGATCATATGATGCTTTAGGAAACTTTTTTCCCCCTGACCCAGCAGGGAAGGGGCTGCTGGAAACGCAGCATCGACTTCATCACCAGTGTCTGAGTGTCCCTCAGTTTATCCACAGAGGCGGGGAGGGGGGACCAGATTGCGGGGGGGGGGGGGGACCAGATTGCTAGCTCTTTGTTTTTCATTGTCCTCTTACAGTGACTCACTGTCCGCTTTGTGGTAAAATGCTGTTCTTCGCATGAACAAAGGGACCCTGTCTTCTAGCATTAAAAGTAACTTTTAAAAAAAATGTCATTTTCTCCTGCCGCATTAAGGAGGCGAGAACTTTCCTCAATGGGTGCTAAGTGTGCAATGGTCACTTTGCAGAGACTGCTTACAACGAAAGCCATTCTGCACTGTAGAGCGCAGATGTTTGTTCCTAGGGGGATTGATTGGAAGTATCTGCACAGTAGAGACCTTCTTCTCAGATGCCAACAAGACCCTGGTTGGAGGTTGCTAGCAGCTGTTCCTTCTGCAAATGACAGTGCCCATGCAGTGACAAGCCACCCATGGTTAGTGCTCAGCCGCTGCCAGGCACTTGGAGCTCTTTCCACAGAGACCAAGACAGGATTGTGCTGTGGTGTGAATGTGCTTTGTGTCTCTCTGGTCCATTGAGGTTAAAGGCTTGACTCTTGGAGGAGCTGGAACCTTTAGGAGCTGGAACCTTTAGGAGCTGGTTAAAAAGCCTTGGCTCTTTTGGAAGGGGGAAGCTTTAGGAGGGGGAACCTAGTCAGATGGCGTGAGGTCACTGGGGCCTTGAGGTTATTTCCCATGACACTCTCTGGTAGTTCTGAGACATGTATCACAAAAGGAGCTAGGCTGGCCCTCCTTTCCCTCCCATGGCATGGGACTCTTTATTCCTACAGAAGTGGCCTTCATGTATCAGTGTCGCCCGCCTTACCATGGTGTCAGTGGTCCTAGACTTTGAAACTCTGTGACACTGAGCTTAAGGAAAAATTGCTGTAAAGTACTCTGAGTCCAGTATTTTGTTGTAGTAAGAAAAATCTGACTGGCTAATGCCACAAGACTTTCCTGTGTTTAGCCTGAGGCCCTGTTTGTAAGTTGATGACACTCCTGTTCTCAGAGCTCCTGTGCGACAGCCCACATATTGAACTGTTGGCCTGTGTGACACATTCAATCCTTGGGAACAGTGGTAAGACGCTTGGTAAGGGTGCATGAAAGCGGCTCACTGCTGTGCTCCGCGTTGACCTCAGCAGGGAGGTTAGGGATCACACTCACGGCTGCGGAGGTGAACAGTGGCGAGCCCAGCCAGAGGACGTTTTGCAGAGAAAATGCTGCATGAACTTAAGGATGAGGCAAAAGTCGGTCAGATGAAGGAGAGTAGCTGGGGGGGGGGTGGGGGGGGATGAAAAGAAGATGTGAGGGATGGTGTGGTTTAAGCTGAGTCTGGGAGAAGAGTCCGTGGAAACCCAGGTAGGGGCAGAGATGGAGGCACCAAAGCTGCAGCTGGCTGAGTAGCAGCTGACGTCGCAAGGGTGGTTTCTTCTGTTTCTGCGTCTCCCTCTCCTCTGTCTGGTCCACCCTGCCTCTGAGTGAGTGCTTCCTCTTCGGGCTGTTTGGCTGTCAGTCATCAACTCACTGTTCCCTCAGACACTTGTGCGTTTGTACCGTCGTGACCATAATTAGCTCCCTGGGGTTCCTGCCTCCAAATGTCACACAGTTGTTTCCTATTTTTGTCTTGAAGGGCTTTTTAATCAGAGGGCTGGTAGGAGAGGGGGCAGACGTGAAGCTGTGAGGATGACCAGAGACACGTGCAGCTCCAGTGAGCTTTGTAATTTCTCTTGTGATAGAAGTTGCTGAACAGTTAGCCTCCTCCTTCCCCTTAAGGCTGCCATCACCTCCCCTTCTCTGTGTCTTCACATCATTTTTTTCTTTTTTCAGGCAAGGTCTCATGTAGCCCAGGCTAGCCTCAAACTTGCTATGTAATAGAGAACCAGACTAAACGTCTGCTATATCCCTATACCTCTTGAGTGGTAAGGTAGCAGGCATGGCCCACTTTATGTGGTGCTGGAGATCCAATACAGGGCTACATACAGGCTAGGCAGGCGTTCTGCCAGCTGAGCTACATCCCACTCCTCTCTTGGCATCTTTTTTTTTTTAACATTTACTTTTTTTTTTTTTTACATTGCTACCAGTTCTGCCTGTGGATGTTACTGAAATAATATGCATATTAAAGAACATGCGGAGAACGCATAGAATCCTGCGTTCCATCCCAAGCACGGCAGATAAAGTGTACATTGGCCATTAAACATTCACTGATGACAAATATGCACAAACAAGGATTTGGTAGAGAAAGAAGACATGGGTGAGATTGTGAATTCTGGTTTTCTTTTCCATCTTAAATTATAAAATGGCAAAAAATTAAAAATGAAAGAAAGAAATTGGGGGCTGGAGAGATGGCTCAGAGGTTAAGAGCACTGACTGCTCTTCCGGACATCCTGAGTTCAATTCCCAGCAACCACTTGGTGGCTCATAACCATCTATAATGTGATCTGATGCCCTCTTCTGGCCTGCAGGTGTAAACACAGGCAGAACACTATATACATAATAAATAAATAAATAAATAAATAAATAAATAAATCTTTAAAAAAAGGAAACTTTGTAGTAAGCAGTGTGTGTGTGTGTGTGTGTGTGTGTGTAGATGTGTGTAATGCATATACAGATCCTAAACTGCCTGGCACAGTTACAGAACATGTTATGGAGGCACACACTCTGTGGCTGCATGTAGAGAGCATGTTAACTGTGGAACTAGGATTATTGCTACAGAGATGGTTTGGTATTAGTCAGACGCTGGGAATGTATGGCCTGATGTCTTCGCAGACATAGTTTTACTGCACAGACCCACACTCATTTGATCACCTCTGGCCTATGGCTGCTGTGCGTCGCAACTTCAGCAGTGGAAAGTTGTGACAGAGACCACACAGCTAGCCTTTGTCAAGTGTGTTGACCCCAGGTGTACCATGGGCATTCTTGGGTAATTCATATAAGAGACACCAGGCTAATAGGGTCCAGGCATCGCCCCTGCCTGACACCATGTCAGATCATTGAAGGCGGGAAGCTGAGTGTTCAGATGTAGCAGGGTAGCTCAGCTTTGCTTCTGGAGTCTGTGGGTAAATACATAGATGCAGAAGTGCAAGAAAAATAGAGGAATGAAATCAAGAGCGATGCAAAGTTAGTGACGAGGGAAGTGCATCTGTTGATTCTTCTGTCTTCTTTCTCTGCGTGGTGTGGCTGTCAAAAGGCTCATCCTCATTTCCTGTTGCAGTTCATGGAAGGGTTCTGATTAAATATTCCTTAAGAATTCATCAAGCTGAAAGTGATATTCTTTTAAAATGTGCACTTGCCCATAGAATAATGGGGGTACTTAGAGGAAATAAATAATTCCTCAAAAGTACAAACCCCAAAACCTTAGGTTGTGGCATGGCTGCATTCACACAAACATGTGTGTACACACACTCACAGATTCGTAGTTAAGGATGTGCCTCCAGCGGGGCGTGATGGCACGTGCCTTTAATCCCAGCACTGGAGAGGCAGAGGCAGTCGGATCACTGTGAGTTCGAGGCCAGCCTGGTCTACAAAGTGAGTCCAGGACAGCCAAAGCTAAACAGAGAAACCCTGTCTTGAAAAACCAAGAAAAAAACAAAACAAAACAAAACAAAACAAAACAAAGGATGTGCCTCCAGGAAGTGTATGCTGTGAGTCATTTCCAGTGTGTTAACAGCTACCTCAGTTAGATGAGACACCTCCTCTAAGCCATTGGAGCGATGCTAACAAAGCTTTGATAAGGCTGCGAAAATGAGAGAGAAATGGCACTGTACCATGGAGACTTTTCTATTCTATTTTAGATTAGCTTTAATTTTCAATTGCGACTGGGTATATGCACATGTGAGTGCAGGTGCATACAGCGGCCAGTAGAGGGCATCAGATTCCCCCTAGAACTGGAGTTGCAGGGAGTTATGAGCTGCCTGACATAGATGCTGAGAACCAAACTTGGCTCATCAGCAAGAACCGTACTTACCCTCAACTACTGAGCCATCACTGGAGCCTTCCCTCTTTCCTAGTCACATGAAACCATTTGTAGATTTTCAAGCACATTGTGCTTTCTCAGGAGTTTATACCTTTCACTGGCTGCTTGGCCTCTTAACACACATACCATTTTTTTCACCCCGTTTTCTTTGCCAGGGTAACCCTCACTTAGTAAAACAGTGAGACTTTGAAGCGACTATTGCAAAGGACTTGGGGTGGGGAGCATTGAAGAAGTACAGGAAGCCAATAGCTGTGTAGTCCAAATGTATTTTACCCTCAATTTCAAAACTCCATCTAGCGCTAACTGACGCTGTGAGAGCGGGCGAGGCAGGCAGGGGGAGGAGGAACTGGTCTCTGCCTTATGCTCCTCTCTGTGGTTTCACTTTTCATAGTTTCAGTTACTCACAGTCAACCATGGTTTGAAAACGTTACATAGAATGTTCTAGAAATAAACAAACTCATAGGTTTTATTTTATTTCATTTTAGTGTTTTGAGACATAGCCTCCTGATAGTCCAGGCTGGCTTCAGACTCCTTCCTCAGCCTCCAAGTCCTGCGACTATGGGTGTGTGTCCCTGTACCTGGCCAACTCATAACTTAATGCTAATTTATTATAATACATTGTTATTAATTGTCGCATTTCATGTTAGCCTCCTGCAGTGTGCACTTTATAATTCAAACGCCATCATCCATGTACTGGGTGAAGAAGAAACACGGTATTCAGAAGGTTCAGTACTGTCAGTGGTTCGGGTACCCACTGTGGGTCTTGAATTGTGTCTCCTGAAGATGATGGCCGACAGCACCCCTTTCAGCACGTACTCTGTTCCTAGAACCCTAAATTCATGAGTATGGTACCCTTTGGTTTCAACACTGAATCGGCCTTTGTGTATGAAGCTGGGGCAGGGAAGTGGGTGCATTTCACTTTCTGAACAAGGAGGAGTGAAGGCATGGTTTTGTGAGGAGTGGCAGCCATGACTTCCTGACAGCATCCTGAAGACTGAGATGCACTTGTGTTCTTGAGTCAGGTTGGTTGGCATTTTGCCAGCATTCCATCCCCCTATGGATGCTATGGTGCTGGCTCCACCCTTTGCCTGTCACTCTATCATGGAAGAGTTTCCCAATACAAGGTACATACACACATGCACAAGGAAAGTGTTCAGAGAAATTCCTACGTTTCTGGGATGGACGTCTTATCAGATGCCAAGGTGCATGCTGGGAGTCGCTGTGTAAATGGGGACATGGTCACTTCATGCCTTTGTTCACATCTGCTTGACAGGCACTTCAGCCCAAGCTGTGGCATCAGTGTCATTATTAACTGAGGTGACCCCACCCCCACCCCAGTATACATCAAAATAAGCAAGGTGGCTGCTAGGTAGTGCCACACACAGCTTTGGGGATTTTATTCCTCGCCTAACAGTGCTCGATCATTTCCCTTGGGCAGACAAGAGAAGCACAGAACAGTAAGTGCGCTGGGGTGGGTGTGACCCCACAGCCTCTAAGTAGCCGTTGCACATGACCTCTGTTTTTACTGTAAAAGTTAAGGAAGAGAATGCACTGAAGAGACCCGTTGTTCTGGGTGAATTCTCCAGGCAGAATATGAACTATTTCCTGCCACCCGGGAACGCCTCCCCAACTCACCACATCCTGGCTGCTGTAAGGGGCCCTGTGTGCTGCCAGGGCTTCCCAGCCTTCCTCCTGCCCTTGCCCAGACCACTCAGCAGAGTAGGTGGCATATTACCCATCCTGTTGTGAACTTCCATGTGCTCGCTGTGAGAGCAAGGCCAGCCTTACTGAGGAGCTGTCTTGTCCTTCACCTAGCCATTTCAAGGCCCTGGGGGCTCACCCCTGGTGGGACTTTGCTCCCCTGGGATGAAGAGGCAGACATGTAACCCCAGACTCCAGAAGTATGTCCTGAATTTCAGGAGTAGCTGGTTTCTGAGGGAACCTGGTACGAATGTAGTGATGCTCTCTAGAGCCATGGCTCTTGATGGCATCAGACCCAGGCCCTCTGTGGACGGCAGCAGTCTGTAATTCCCCCTTTATGGTCTGCAAATGAGATTAGCAGATGGAATATCCCATAGTATAGTATTAAGAAGTAAAACACATTCATAATTCAAATTACATATACTCCCAAACACAGATGCTCAGCCTGCTTTCACCAGGAGAACGTAGTCAGAAGCTGTGGCTGTAAGCAGTGAAGAGGTTCAGGAGTGAAAGACAAGAAGCTTTTGTGCTCAGGTGGAGAATGACATGGCCGTGGACTCTGACAGCAGGAAGCTGGAGCCAGTCGCTCTGTGTTAAGAGAAAGGGAATGGCTCTAACAGAGGGAGGACGCAGGCAGGGCACGTGAGGGAACAGAGGGCTGTGCTGTTGCTGGCTGCGCCCTGGCTTAGCGAATAGTCTGTATCTTGAAACCCCGCTCCAGTCAAGGCTGTAGAAGCCCTCACTAGGCAGTCAGGGTTAGGGGATGAATTGCAAGGGTTTTGAGGGGAGTTGAGCAATATCAGTCTCCAAGGAAAGTTAAAAAATAAGAATCAGGGGGCGGCGAGATGGCTCTGTGGTTAAGAGTGTATACTGCTCCTGTAGAGGACCCAAGTTCAGTTCCCAGAACCCGTGTCAGGTGACTCACAGCCACCCATTAACTCCATCTCCAGGGGACCCAATACCATGTTCTAGTGTCAGTGGACACATCAATTCATGTGCATACACCCACACACAGACACATACACAAAGTACAGTACATATGGTTAAAAATAATAAAAATCTTGTTAAAACAACAAATTCCCAAGTTTTAAAACAAAATAATTATAAACACTTAAGAGCTAGACAAAAAAAAAAAGTAAGTTGAATAATTATACTTGTTGGTATCCAATATTTCATGTCTTCAGTCATTTATGGGATGCTGAATACACTAAAGTGGATTATAATATTCTACTTAAATTCAAGCATATGATGCAGTTACGTGCAGGCTTAGTGGTGCTGTGGTGTGTGTCCACCTAAGACCACAAGCAATTTGGCTGTTGGGAACACAGTTTTCCATTATAAGGGTCAAATCTTTGAATGTTGCAAGGAATACGGCTGAGTTTTTGGACCCATAGTTTCTACAGCCAAGGGTGAACCAACCAGGGATCAGAAATACCTGAGGGAAAGGAATTCCAGAAATTTCTAAAGAACAAAATTTGAGTTTGCTTTGTTGTTTTTCATTATCTATATTACCAGTATGTCTGGCTAGCAATCAATTAAGACACTGACACTTGTTATAGTTTAAAGTAGCCTTAGTTAACCTAGGGCAGTGCAGATATTAATCCTCTAAACTACTTCTAATAGTGGGACAGGTATGGGATCCCTGCCCCAGTCCCATTCCATCTGCTTCTAATAATTTCTGCCAAGCTACCTCCCATCCATAATCACAAATACTTGTTAATGTTCTTCATCTGGGCCAAATCTCCATCCATGCCAGCCATGTGTTTTTCTTCCATCCAACCCATGGCGGCCTCCTCTCTCTTCTCCTTCTTCGGGACTCTTCTTCTTCCCAGGATTCCTCGCTGTCTCTCTAAGCCTGAGAACCGTATCCATGCCTCTATTGCCTCTGCCCTGCCCAGGTAGGATGGCTTTTTATTAATCAAAAGGTGTGTCACGGAGATTAGCATCAAAATACATTAGACCATCCCCCAACATTGCTCTGCATCTGGTGTGGTGCAGAATTGACACAAATGGAGGCATGCCTTGGCTTTATAGGATTAATGGTAGTCCAGATGACTCGAAGCCACGGAGAATGCACATAGGTTATCTGTAAGTACTGACCATCTTAACCACGAGGGTCTGGAACCAGTTTTGTAATTAAAGTAGTTTTGTGTCTTCATAATTCCCAAGAGATGCTGAAGTGTGACAAGTGGGACAGAGTGCCAGGGAGCCCACACACTGCAGGATGGCTTGCATCCTCAGTCCGGTCCCAATGCAGTGACTACATTAATTCGAATAACATCACAAGTTTCCAAAATGCCTCCACAGTGAGACACCAGGACAGAGGTTCGGCACAGGCTTCTTTGTCTGTAGTGAATCCAGGGCTGGGAGGAACAGCACAGAGTTCGGTCTTCCACTAACAGGCTGCAGGAGGGCGAGAGTCTGCCCAAGCTGAAGCTATGGCTGTGAGCATGGTGGCAGACGCTGAACCTGAATTCTATCTGCGGTCATTGGTGCAAGTTCCCTTGGGGGATAATGAGCCCCTGTGTTGAGTCTCATGGTTACTCATCCAAAGCACCAGTTTCCCCTGGTCACACACATGCTGCTTCTAGGTCCCAAAGCCACCAAGGAACCTTCCTTTCTTCTCACCCAATGCAGACCTAACCTGCCGGTCCTGGGCCTCTCTAGCCTCAAGGCCTCTGATTCAGAAGCCTGAATTCTCTTCTCTGATATTCCCCAAGTCTTCTCAGCTTTGCCCCTCAGGGTACTGACTTACTGGATTCCTGGGAACCCTTCTACTATGTCCGTTATTCAAATTAAAAACCCGTTTTAAAAGCTAAAAGCCCCGCATCTCCAGAAAGGAGGTACAGTTGCCCCAAAAGTTACATAGTCCAAAAGACCATTTTCTCTTGTGGGGAAGCAGGGCAGGACGCCTTGGGTGACGCTCTGTCCTCCGTGTATCTAGAAGCCACTGACAGGGCCCCGTACTACAGAGCACGTCCTCTGTTCTTGGTCTCACTGTGACGCCTGCACGTTAGCTCAGCCTGTCTTACAGGTACTCCTGTGCATTAAGGTTCCTTGCTGGGTGGAGCTTTTCTAGAAAAATCTGCGTCTGAGCCTGTGACTTCTCCCTCCCAAGGAGGGATGACTTGCTGCTTGTCTCACTGTAGAAACTCCACGTCTGCTTTTGGACTGTACTTCCTGCCTCACCTCTGCATCACGTTCCTCTGAGATTACTTCATTCACTCGTAAGCTCACCATCAAGGGCACACAGCCTGGCAGATTCTTATCCCTGGATCTCATTATTCATAAGCCTTTTTTAGTACAATTCTAACATGATTAGGGGGGATAGCACACACAACATTTAGCATCCAAGTTCAAGTTGAATTTGCTAAATGACACAGACTCCTTAAAAAGCAGTTGGATTAAAGTAAAAAAAAAATTTTTTTTCTCTGCTGTCTCTGCCGCGTTGGCCTCTTTAGGGTGTTCCCGATAGGATGAGTCACTGTAAGTGACTTTTTTCTGTCCCTCATTTTGAGCAGCGAATTGCAAAAATCTCAAGTTATGCTTTGTCAGGAAAATCGCTGGAATAATAAGAAAAGAACTTGACAAGAGCTTGTCTTGCAAATCCCACTCATCTTTTCTTCTGGTTGAAACCAACGGGTTGAGTTTATCAGGTCCCTGCTAGTGGGACAGGACCCCGGACACCTGGGCTAGAATGGAGCTGCCTGGTGGGCGGGGGTGGGGCGGTGGGAGGGGGGGATGGAGATTGAGCCTCACACTAGTCAGTTTCACTTTAATTGCTCAGAAAAGAGTTTTGTTTATATGGGAAATTCCATTTGCATTTTTGTTGTTGTTATTTCCACGTTGTTGATTGGTGACACCTTCAGTAGCTCACATTATGAAGATTACAGAGTGAACTAGAAACCACGCCCTTTAAATAACATAGAAACGTAAAATGAGAGGTGGGGCTGTGGGAGCCGAAGTGGCCATCTCAAGTGGCTTAGCCAAAGTTGGGACTGCAGAGATGGGCAATTTTGAGCTTCTTTATTGTTCTGGAACAGTTAGCACTGCTAAACTAACAGGAAAGGAGGGGCATTTGGGTGGGTTACACAGTCCTTTTCATGTCTTAGTTCTGGAATGAGCTTTTGAGAGAGGATAATAATTATGGGGAGCTTTCCTCTGAATAGAAGAATTTCAAGTTGCAAAACAACAAAAACTCATCATAGAACTCTCAAGGTCTAGGATGGGAACATGTGGCCCTCTTAGTGACAGGAGAAAGAGAGAGAGAGAGAGAGAGAGAGAGAGAGAGAGAGAGAGAGAGAGAGAGAGAGAGAGAGAGAGAGAGAGAGGTCTCCCCAAAAGGTGTAAGTGATTTTGGATTTGGGTTGATCAAGCAGATAGGTATCTGGATATTTTCATTTATAAAAGCATTAACACAATTTCTAACTTATTGCACTATATATATATGTTATATATATATATATATATATAGAAAGAAAGAAAGGACTTTTTGTTTTGTTTGGTTTGGTTTGGTTTTTTTTTTTTTTTTTTGGTTTTTTGAGACAGGGTCTTTCTGTGTAGCCTTGCCTGTCCTGGACTTGCTTTATAGACCAGGCTGGCCTTAAACTCACAGCAATTTGCCTGACTCTGCCTCCCGAGTGCTGGGATTAAAGGTGTGTGCCGCCATGTCCAGCACCATTTTGTATCTTAAAGATTAAAAAATAATGAAAATACCTCGATCAATTTTGGAGCGCTTTTTTAAAACTTTATTTTTATTTTGTTATTTTGTTCATATGGGTGTTTTGTGTGCCTATATGACTGCATACCATGTGCATGCCTGGTGCCTGCGGAGGTCAGAAGAGGGCATCAGAGCCCCTGGTGCTGGGGTTACAGAGGATGCGAGCCACTGTGTGGTGCTGGGGTTACAGAGGTTGCGAGCCACTGCGTGGTGCTGGGGTTACAGAGGATGCGAGTCACTGCATGGTGCTGGGGTTACAGAGGATGCGAACCACTGCGTGGTGCTGGGGTTACAGAGGTTGCGAGCCACTGCATGGTGCTGGGGTTAAAGAGGATGCGAGCCACTGTGTGGTGCTGGGGTTACAGAGGTTGCGAGCCACTGCGTGGTGCTGGGGTTACAGAGGATGCGAGCCACTGCGTGGTGCTGGGGTTACAGAGGTTGCGAGCCACTGCGTGGTGCTGGGGTTACAGAGGTTGCGAGCCACTGCGTGGTGCTGGGGTTACAGAGGATGCGAGCCACTGCGTGGTGCTGCGGTTACAGAGGTTGCGAGCCACTGCGTGGTGCTGGGGTTAAAGAGGATGCGAGCCACTGTGTGGTGCTGGAGTTACAGAGGTTGCGAGCCACTGCGTGGTGCTGGGGTTACAGAGGTTGCGAGCCACTGCGTGGTGCTGGGGTTACAGAGGATGCGAGCCACTGCGTGGTGCTGGGGTTACAGAGGATGCGAACCACTGTGTGGTGCTGGGGTTACAGAGGTTGCGAGCCACTGCGTGGTGCTGGGGTTACAGAGGATGCGAGCCACTGCGTGGTGCTGGGGTTACAGAGGTTGCGAGCCACTGCGTGGTGCTGGGGTTACAGAGGATGTCAGCCACTGCGTGGTGCTGCGGTTACAGAGGATGCGAGCCACTGCGTGGTGCTGGGGTTACAGAGGATGCGAGCCACTGCGTGGTGCTGGGGTTACAGAGGTTGCGAGCCACTGCGTGGTGCTGGGGTTACAGAGGATGCGAGCCACTGCGTGGTGCTGGGGTTACAGAGGTTGCGAGCCACTGCGTGGTGCTGGGGTTACAGAGGATGCGAGTCACTGCGTGGTGCTGGGGTTACAGAGGATGCGAGCCACTGCATGGTGCTGGGGTTAAAGAGGATGCGAACCACTGTGTGGTGCTGGGGTTACAGAGGATGTCAGCCACTGCGTGGTGCTGGGGTTACAGAGGATGCGAGCCACTGCATGGTGCAGGGGTTAAAGAGGATGCGAGCCACTGCGTGGTGCTGGGGTTAAAGAGGATGCGAGCCACTGCGTGGTGCTGAGGTTACAGAGGTTGCGAGCCACTGCGTGGTGCTGGGGTTACAGAGGATGCGAGCCACTGCGTGGTGCTGCGGTTACAGAGATTGTGAGCCACTGCGTGGGTGTTGCTGTCTAACACAGGTCCTCTGGAAAAGCGTCTGTGCTTTTTTTTTTTTAAAGATTTTTTTGGCATATACATTTATATTATTACATATAAGTAGAAAAATTACATACAGAAAGAAGAACCATGAAACAATCAGGGATCACATTAATGTTACATTCAAGGTGTTTTGACTAATTGCATCTGGCAACCTTGTAGAAAACATCTTTCCTATCTTGTTAAGTCGGAAATTCTGAATGAGATTCAGTATCTGTCCTCTCTCATCTCTGCCAACTCAAAGCCTCTATCTAGCTCTAAAATCATCTTAACCCCTAAACAGCTTAGGTTAATCGTAAGACTAAACTATCTGGTCTTCAACCCCATCAGAGACGTGAGAAGGAATGAAACTTTATTACCTGGGTGAACCGGATGATGCTCCAACGTTATAGAGAGTTCTGGGTGACTGACTGTCCAGGCAGCAAACTGTCTCAGTCATTTTGTTTCCTTCTCATCTTCGGAGCCTCCTGGGCTGTCACCCACTGAGCCATCTCCCCAGCCCCAGTCTGGTTATCGTTTGAGAAGTTCTTGTTGGGAGACAGATGGCAGGACCAAAGTGAGTTGACACGTGTGGTTTGGCTGTCATCTTTGCAACTACTCACCAGTGCTGTGCCAGTGTGCTAACAGCCAAGACTAGAAAGGACTGACTTGCCTGTCTACTTGTATGTCTTAAGGCAGAGAGGAAACAGGAAGTAGAGCTAATGTACTTGAAGGGTTATTTGATACATGTTAATGATACTGGGAAATATAAATGATTGGCTTTTTAACCCCTAGAACTATTTTCAGAATGTAGCAACAACTCTAAATGACCACCAGGATGTAACAGGAATTGAACTTGAATAAGCAAAACTTGAGAGGAGTGCTTGTGACGTCAGGCAGGCTTATACCTATATAGTAGACCACTGCTTTTCACTTGAACTGATGGAAGCTAAGGAGGGCTGTGACTGAGGATACAGCCATTGACAAAGTCACCCTGCTGGGCGGGGCGATGGCTTGATTGCTAAACTTGTTGCCATGCCAGCATGAAGGCTTCAGTTTGATTGCTTGGTAGCACCCATGTGAAAAAGCTGGGTCATAATGTGTGCTTGCAGTCTTGAGTAGGATCCCTGGGGTTCAGTAGCCATCCAGTCTAGCTATCAGTGAGTGACCCGAGGAGCATCACCGGAGTTAACCTCTGGCCTGTACACACACTGTTGTAAAGAATACCCTCTCCTTGTCAGTGGCGCACGCCTTTAGTCCCAGGACTCAGGAGGCAGGGGCAGGCAGATCTCTGAGTTCAAGGCCATCCTGGTTCAGACAGTAAGTTCTGGGACTCCCACCCTCAGTGGGACACTATCCTGTCCTGTCTTAATGGTCTTGGCTTCCTTGTTAGCCATCATTTGACCACAAGCACTGGATTTATTTCTGGGCTTCTGCTCTGTCCTGTGGTTTTACAGTTTGCTTCTGTGGTGTTGGGTAACTGTAGTTTTGTAGGAAATGTGTGACATTTAGCTTTGTCCTTATAGAGATTTTATTGTGACTATTTGGAGTCTAAGATTATATGATTTTAACATGGATTTTTTCCTACAAAAATACATCATTGTCATTTCAGCAGCAATTATGTTAACTTGGGAGATCACTCTGGGTGATAACATCTTAGCAGTGTTCAGTCTTCCAGCCCATGGACATGGGACATCTTTTCCACCCATGAATGTTCTTTAATTTCTCTCTGAGATGTTTTCTATATTTCTACATACAAGTTTTTCACTATCTTGGTTAAATTTATTCCTAAGTATTTCATTCTTTTTTGGTGCTAAAGTCAATGAGGTTGCTTTTAAAACATTTTAAAGTTGTTTTTATCGCCAGTGTATATAAATGAAACTGATTTTTATATTATTTATATCTTGAAATGTTGTTAAAATTTTATTAGTTCCAACAGTTTTGTGTAGGTTTAGGGGGTTTCTGCATATAGCTTTATGCTACCTGTCAATAGCAATAACTTTATTCTTTTTTTTGCTTGTTTGTTTTTGGTTTTTCAAGACAGGGTTTCTCTGTGTAGCCTTGACTGTCCTGGACTCGCTTTGTAAACCAGGCTGGCCTCGAACTCACAGCAATCCACCTGCCTCTGCCTCCCGAGTACTGGGATTACCACTGCCCTGCTAATAACTTTATTCTTTTCCAATGTAAATGCTTCATTCTGTTTCTCACCCATTTGTTCTGGCTGCTGCTTCTAGTGCTGTGTTGAGTGGGTAATGAAAGTAGGCATCCTTATCCTGGACCAAAGTTGTCAGTCATTCATCATTGCAGATAATGCTGCCTGTGAGCTTAGTGTTTTGTAATATTTCTTGAAAATACAGAACATTTCTAATTTTCTCATATATTATTATGCTCTCTTGCACACATTAAGCCTAAAATTGATTCTTTTTAGTATACTACCATATTGGGATGGTCACTTTAACTGTCAACTTGAAACAATGTAGCATCACCTGGAAAGAGTCTCAGTGAGGGAGGGTCCACAGAGTGGGTTGGCCCGTGCACAGTCTCTGAGGGCTTCTCTTGATTACATTCATTGTATTGGGAAGATCTGCCCACTGTTGGTGGCACCAATCCCTAGACAGGACGTCCTGAACTGTATTAGGGTGATAAACCGACTGAGGTCAGACTTGCTTGCATTCATTCTTCCCTGCCCATGATTCTGGATGTCAAGTGACCAGTCAGTTTCTTTCCGATTTTTTTTTTTTAAATTTCCCTACAGTCATGAACTGTAACCTGGAACTGAGTGCAAAATAAACTTTTTTTTCCTGTAGCTTTGTCAGGGTGTTTTGTCATAGTAACAGCAAAGGAAACTGGGACATGTGTGAGGCAAGGCTAACACAGTAACTGCACATCGCCAACTCTTTTTTTTTTTTTAATAAGTGAACCCAACATTTAAAAGATTTATTTATTTATTACTTATACAATATCCTGCCTGCATGTATGGCAGCAGGCCAGAAGAGGGCACCAGATCTTGTTGTAGATGGTTGTGAGTCACCATGTGGTTGCTGGGAATTGAACTCATGACCTCTGGAAGAGCAGACAGTGTTCTTAACCACTGAGCCATCTCTCCAGCCCCCAACCAACTCTTCTTGAGATTAACAGTCCTGCCTGTTCTACTCATGCTATGTCCTATGAACTTTGCCCAATGCCCACACTCTGTAGGTACTTAGCGAATTATGTGTATTTTAAAAAGAGGTCCTGTTGTATTCCACACTGTTACAGTTATTTTTTATAAAACTGTGTTTGTTTCTCGGTTTCTCTCTTAATACGGCTATCACACAAATAATTGAGACTCTTTAACATTTGTTTAATAATAAGCTTCACAGCACAAGAACTGAGCAGCTATTACTCTGTTCTTAGCTCTCTAAGCTAATCTTGTTTCCTCTCAGATTATATCCCTGGAAATACTTGCACTTTGTAGCTTTCCTGCTCCTTCTCCTGATGTCTCTTGGACCTCTCCTGTTACTCAATCCCCTCCTTCCTCCTCTAATGCCTACTCCCCTGGCTGGTAAGGATTCCCACCCTATTCTCTCCCCTGCTCAGCGATTGGCCTTAAGCTGCTTTATTGGCATATCAGGGGACCACCTGGGGAGCAGTGTTGATACAACATAGAGACAGAAAGTTCTCAGAATAAGGACTGCAACAAGATATGGGAGGAAAGGGTACAGAAATCAGCATTGGAAATACACAATAACCTCGTGCCTACACCACACAATCCCCAGTTTTTTTTAGATGTATAGATTCCTTTTGTTACAGGAAAAATACTCCTGAGCAGTGTTTAAGCATTTCAGCTAAGCTGATTACTCAATATGATTAGGTTAAAGTACATATTGATAACTCTCAAGTGTTTTAATCCTAACATATGTTAGACACATATATTAGGCAATTTTAATACTTCGTTATTAATGATTTACAACTTGGACATCAGTCTCTTTTGAACTCTAAAGCTCATAACAAATGTGAAGTGGTGATCAAATTCAAGTGTGGTTAACCCCAAGGTTGCTGTTGCAAACTGTACACATGGAGATCATGAAGGGACTATTGTACCATTTTATTTTGGTGTAAGCAGATATGATAATTAGGCCAAGAAGGAATACTCTTAGTTCTTTTTATTCTTTAGGTAGCTGGGTTTTTGTTTTGTTTTGTTTTGTTTTCTAGAGACTTCCCTATATATAAGTCATCAGACTGGAGCCAGGGCAGTTTCAAAGAAAAAAATAAACAAATAAACAAACAAACCAGCACCTCTGCCTAGTGTAGCTATGTTCCTGGAATAATTATGTAAAAAACCAGGGGCAACATTTATCTCTGATCATTCAAAGCCTGGGGCTGGCGAGCTGGCTCAGCAGTTCCGAGTACTTGCTGTTCTTGCAGAGGACCCACATTGACTCTCAGCACCCACATAGTGGTGCAGCCACTCACAACTGCACGTAACTCCAGTTCCAGGGAGTCTAAGGACCTTTTCTGGTCTCCTTGGGCATGTCACTCATATACACATTAATACCCTCTTGACAAATATATACCGATTAAAAAAAAACAAGATCTACAGAACTATTTTTTCCAAGATATATATTATTTTATTAATTTGTTCTTGTTACATCTCAATGGTTATCCCATCCCTTGTCTCCTCCCATTCTTCCCTCCCTCCCATTTTCCCCTTATTCCCCTCCCCTATGACTGTTCCTGAGGAGGATTACCTCCCCCTGTATATGCTCATAGGATATCAAGTCTCTTCTTGGTAACCTGCTGTCCTTCCTCTGAGTGCCACCAGGTCTCCCTATCCAGGGGATGTGGTCAAATATGAGGCACCAGAGTACGTGAGAAAGTCATATCCAACTCTGCACTCTACTGTGGACAATGTACAGAACTATTTTTTAATTGAAACCTCAATGTTACTTTATTTATAAATGAAATATTTACTGACTACCTATTAGGTTAAGATTACTTTGGTATGTCCAGGGAAGAAATATAAGCAAATCGGACTCATTTTCTGCCTTTTGTGTGCCCAGAAGATGCGTACAGCATATACTTAAATCAGTCACATCACGAGAAGAGAAACAGTGGGTGTATTATTCAGCTTGGGCGGCCATAACAAGATGTCCAAGGTGGCTGGTGCCTTCAAGAGCATAGTTATTCTCCCACAGCCCTGGAGGCCACAAGTCTGAGATCAGGGAGTCAGCATGGTTGGGATCCAGTGGCAGCTCTCTCCCCTCACTGATGGCCACCTGCTTGCTGTGTCCTTATGTGGCCTTTTCCCTGAGCGCCAGGGTGAAGACAAAGACTAGGCCAGTCTCTTCCTGTCACAAAGCTGACAGGACTCTGCTCCTGTGACCTCATTTGGCTTCAGTTCCTTCCAGACAGCTCCATCTTCAGATATAGCCACACCGGGGACTCGGAATGGGTGTGGTGGAGGCCGGGAAGAGGAGGGGGGGATGTTCATCTTACATCCACAGGGATATGTTGGAGGACCTCCTTGCTGAGTGTTCTCTCTCCCGTTCCCTGTGAACCTGGAGGGTGGGCGCTGTCATTGCCTCAGTCAGAAGGTTGTTTCTCAGGGTTGCTTGCTCAGTCAGGACTCGGGCCCAGGGCCTTAGGAATGGAGGTGCAGTCCAGGGATTGCTAGGAGACTGGGTTAAGGAAGTAGCCTGGGGGCCAGGCCTGTGTTCTTTTCAAGGCAAACTAGCCCTGTGGCTGCATAGATCGCTGCGTGTTGGAAGGGACTAAGAAGTTGACTTTTGTGGATTAGGTGGGATTCCTATTACGTGCAGAGCCGCCAATTTGTAGCTTTGTCCCTTGAACAGTAGGGAGCTTCGGTGGCTTTTAGTAGAAGAGTAATGTAGATGTAAGAGCTGTGTTCTAGAAAGCGAATCCTTGGTCCCAGGAAGTCTTTACAGTGCCAGTTTGGTCCCAGTACTCACATAGTACAGCAAAAGGACTCTGCCTTATAAAATGTACACTTTTTTTAAAAAAAGTTTTTTGTTTCCTGTTTTGTTTTGTTTAACTAATTCTAGTAGAGCACATGTAAGCCTGGAAGGAAGAAAACAAACTGGGAAGCAGCTGCCAGAGCCAGGTGGGGACCAGGGGCATCAGGAAGGAGGTCTGAGGGACTTCTTTTGGGTTTCTCTTTGATTTGTGGTTGTCTGGGGCAGGAGGAAGGAAGATCTGGGTCACCATCTAGGATGCGACTGTCCTCCAGAGAGAGAGAGGAAGACGAGAAAAAGGGGCACAGGAAGCCAGGCCAACTCGAAGGGCTTAGCAACATGGGTTTCATTACCCATGTGTCCTTAACTAGGGCACATCACACCGAGTAGCTGCACTCCTTGGAAAAGATGCGATCACAGCATTGACTGCTGGGAAAGATCTGGAGTGTGCCCATGTGTATTCCACCAAGATGGGACCACAAGCCACTGGTGAACTTCAAAGCCGTGAAACGAGAGCAGTGAGCCTTTATTGTGACTTTTGGTGTAGGGCCAAGGCCTGCCTTTTGTGAGCTGGAAGATAGGCTTTCCGGTCTGACGCCACACCCGCCACTGTCCCAGGTGCTTAGTATCAGGGCTCCTAAAGTGGTTTTACAAGTCTTGCAGTTTTCTCCCTCTCACCCTAACTTGCTACTCTGGAAGCCAGCTGCCCTTTTCAAAGTTTCCCACAGCCTGTAATTGTTTCTTACACGCTAACATTTTTTTTTTACCCTAATTTGCATCTGTTTAGGCAGGGAACAATGAATTACTTAGCCGCAGCCACAAGGACAGTGGGCACAAAGCTTTGGGGACTAATCCCTAGAGTAAGCATGGAGCTTAGCCAGTAAGCCAGGAGGAGAGTCAACTAGCCTGAGCAGTGAAGAGGTGAAGGGCGCCTATTTCTCTCCCTCTAATGCTGGCTAATCCAGAGATTTAGGAGAGTGGAGAGTGGCCAACTGGATTCTCCCCCCCCACCCCCCCACCCCCCCACCCCCGTGTGTGTGTGTGTGTGTGTGTGTGTGTGTGTGTGTGTGTGTGTGTGGCGCGCGCGCGAGCAAGGACAATTGCACACATCCATTTAGTAGTACCGTATTTTTCAAGGCTACCTTCTATATTACTTGTTGTATATATGACCGTTACCCAAAAAGGAAGCCGAGTTTGCAGGAAGTATTATGTAATGGTTAATTGAAAAGGAGTCTGACAGTGAAATTTCTCTCTCAGCCAAGTCGTGAAGTAAAATTGGTTGCATTCAAGAAAGAAAGAATGAGGTTTGAGGACTGGAGTTACTGCAGAGAGGTGGGTGCAAGTATTTGCTCCTGAAGCCCAGTTTGCATATGTGATTTCCTAAGGCACCAGCTAAAATGGCCTTGGCTTCTGAGTGAACCCTCAGCCTCTGGCTCTGCCAAAAGCACAGCTCATTGGAATTTTGAAAAAAGGCCCACCCCTCACAGTCCATTGTAGAAACATACTACCCCCAGTGATGGACTTAACATTGAACAGTGAGCACCAGCGTGGGGGACAGTGGCTTTAGGAATGCGTGGCTCCACCTGGTAGTGGACTTGTGTCTGACAGAGCTGCCATAGCGGGCTGCCTGTGGAGAATGCATCAGGCAATGGCGCAGGGTCAGGTGAACAGTTCAAGAGAAGACTTGGGAGGGCTCTCTGCCAGGCCCAAGGTTGAAAACTGAACCTCCATAGGCGGTCTAGTCCGTAGGGTGAGAAGAGTGTTGGCCCTCCTCCTTAAGTCAGGAATAACAGACGCAGTGGGATGTGGTAGACAGCTCCTCTTTCAGGTTCCCTGAATTTGCTTCTGCTACTGAAATAATACAAAGAAAAACTGAAGCTTGTAATAGTTTTATGTGTACACGTGAGTGTGGCGGCCTCTCACTGGTCAGGGCCCTCCCTGAGGAGGCTAAGCTAGCTGACCAGCAGGTGCAGGCTTCCTCCTTTCTTTGCCTGGAGTGCTGGTTTCACTGTGCTCTACCTGGCTGCCTTTTAACATAGTGCTTGGAGCCAAACGCAGGTTCTTCGCCATGTCCCTTCAGCACTTAGGGGCAGTCAGATGTCACAGGTCCATTGTCACTGGCAGCAACGTGCTATGTGTGCCGTTTCCTCTCCCCAGAACCACCATGTCCCAGGCTGATGTGCATCTCGTCTGTGTTTTTTATTTCCCCACGTTTCTAATCATAGACACCATATGGTTCTATTTTAAAAATACATATGATTATCTATTGTGATTTGCATTTTTAATTTACGAAATCTAACAATGTTGATAAATATGAATCAAGTGTAATTGCTTTTGTGTTTTTGTTTGCCTATTTGTTTTGAGACAGGGTCTCTGCTGTAGCTCTGGCTGGCCCAGAACTTGCTGTGTAGACCAAGCTGGCATTGAACTCACAGAGATGTGCCTGCCTCTGCCTCCTGAACGCTGTGCTTAAAGGCATGGCTATCATGCATGGCTGAATTGAAGTCATTTTATCTGTTGTATTTTCATCATGCGTGTGAAGAACTATTCTACTAGAAACTAGTTAGGTAGTTCCCATTTCCCGAGGGTCTTTCCTACTGCTTCAGTAAACATTTACATTATATATATCTATATATGTATATATAAAACAAATATATTTAGACATGAGAGTGTTTGGGTTGAGGAATCAATGTTACTCTATAGTGGCAGATCTCAGAATTGTTTTTACATAGTGTATCACAGAGTATTATTTGTAAATAATAATTTATTTACTTGTTATTTACAATTTATCATCAATCAATAAATTATTATTTGTAAATGTATTTGTACTATTATTTGTAAGTAAAAAGCAAAATACTTGTTATTATTAAATAAATGACAAATGAATTATTTGTGAATATATTTGTATTTGTTAATAGTAAGCTTTAATATTAAAAGTAAGTATTAATATTAAATAAGTTATTTACAAATAATAAGAACAAGTGTTTTACAGATCATTATTTGCTTTCTGGTCATCTCTCATGTATGTGACATGATTTTAATTTTGAAATGTAAAAAGATTAACCAGGAAGAAGTATGTTCTGTGCATTTCTGTTACATAATAAAAAATAAGCCTAGTGATACTTAGGGTGAGGTGTTTTCAGTTGATCAGTCATATTCAGTGTACTAAAGCACTGGGAATTCATGAAAGCATGGGCTTACAAAGCCATGTGGTATAAAAATGGTGTGATTGGCAGAGTTATAAATTAATAATTCCGTTTTCAAACAAAAGACTGTGTTACATAGCTTAGTGGTAGAGTATAAAACCTTGGATCCAGTGTTATCTGAGGTGGGCAGATCCCTGGAGCTCGTTGGCAAATCAGTCTGACAGGAACAGTGAGCTGCAGGTCCAGGGAGAGACCCTGCCTCAAAATAAAACAAAATGAACAGTGCAGTATGATAGAGAAAAACCAAGCACCAGCCTTTGCTTCCACATGTACATAAGTACACATGTGCACACTGCATACATGTACGCACCCCTGGGTTCAATCCCCAGCACTGCAAAAAACAATTACATTTCAACTTGAAAATTACACTGAAGCCATTGTCAGGAATGACTGAAGTAAAGTCTGCCCAGTGACACCGTTCTTTATCCCACTCCCTTAGAACTAAACACCAAGGGACTGGAATTACAAAATTACTCACTCAATCCAGTGACAACAGCAGTAAAGGACTTCTTCTGAGCCCACTGTGGAGGGCGACACAGAGCTGGGTACCAAGGAGAGGGCAGGCACTAGCCAGTCAGCTGTTGCCACTGTGGCGCCCAATGATTAGCCATGATTGCATGTCTCCTGCTGTGCCGTGCTCAGAATCTTCATGCACACGTCATGCCAGCCTCCGCCCAGAGCTCATGGAGGTCTGGTACCCGGCCAGAGCTCTCACCTCATAAAGGCCTGAGCAGAGGCTCTTGGCCAGGTGCAGTTGGGCTACTAGGAGAGTCTGAGGATGAGGAAAGTCTCAGGTGAGTAAGCCTGGCTCCAGCAAGCTCTGGGTCGGAGGCATTCTTCCATGTGTGCCGAGGGTTTCCTTGTTACTGCCTCCAGTGCATAGTCCATAAGCCAGAGGGGAGGGTGGCATTTTAACTGAGTGCCAAAGGCGTCTTTGTCTCCAGTGAACAGATTTTCACAAGTAGACCTAAGCTTCTACTTTGTAATAATGGTTGATAGATGGATGAGATGAGAGAGAGAGAGAGAGAGAGAGATGGATGATAGTGATGGAGAGGATAGAGATGATAGAGATAAAGATGAGAAATAGGTGGGAGAGAGATAGATGAGATGAGAAAGATGATAGAGAGATAAAGATGAGAGAGATAGGGATGAGATAGGTAGATATTGAGTGGTTGAGACTGATTGCTGCCTCTAACCAGTTTTGCTGATGTAATAAGCCTGGGGACATCAGTGTTTAGGTGAGCCTAGCCTAGCACAGCTGTAGGCAATAAATAATATAGAAGGCACTATGGGAAAAGTCTAGTATTTTTTCTCTTCGGGATGTGAAAGACAGAAGGATGTGTCATGGCTGGAGGAGGGGATAAGTTGGTGGGTTGTTTCATTCCACAGCTTTGCTGAACTGACCCGCAGAACCTGCTTGGAAAAAGGGGAAGAGGACAACTGGTGAGGGACAGATTGTTGTGAGGACTTTAGAGGTCTGGCAGAGGTGACCTTGGCGCCCTGAAAGCTGTCTCTATGGAGCACTGCTTTCGTGGAAGTTGGTGTGGACACAAGTCTCTAGGGATAGTCTACAGCAGTCCTGCTGTAAGTGGTGGGGCCTAAGAAGGTGGCTGACGTTACTGGGACAAGTCAGGAGGAGGATGCAAGCACCTCTGCTTCATGTCCCTGTCTTTGGGCGACTTATAAGAAAAAAATATAAACAAAATTAACTGTAATCCCTGTGCCCTGGAAGGCTTTAGCGAGTTCCAAAACATCACTTTCAAGCAAGCATTCATGTCATCAGCTTTAGAATCAATAATTTAGCAATAGATAGCATGTTTTATTGCTGGCAAGGACGATGTATTATTTACTTTTCTGGTTGATTTGACAGAATACCTGACAGACACACCTTACAGGAGGAAGGGTCTGCCTGGGTCATGATGGGATTACATGGTGGCTCTCGGGCAGACATGGTGCTAGAGAAGTAGCTAAGAGTTCTACATCCGGGCTTTGGAAACCTCAAAGCCCACCCCCCAGTGACGCACTTCCTGTAACAAGGCCACGCCCATTCCATTCGTTCCACTCCCCTATGACTAAGCATTTGAATACACGAGGGGACATTTTTATTCAAGCCATTTCATTCTACTCCTTGGCCTCCACTGACCTGTATCCGTGTAATGCCAAAGTACATTCAGTCCTACTTCAAAAGTCCCCATAGTCTATCAGAGTCTCAACACTGTTTAAAAACCCAAAGTTCAAAGTCTCTTCTGAGATATAAGGTGATCTCTTAACTGTAATCCCCTGTAAAATCAAAAATTCAAAAACTGATCACCTACTTCCAACATATAATTACACAGAACATATATTATCAGTCCGAAAGGGAGCATAGTGAGGAAATAACTAGACCAAAGCAAGACTGAAAACCAGCTGGGCAAACTCCAAACTCTGCATGTAAATGTCTGCTATTAAAGCACTCCTCAGATCTCCGCCTCCTTTCAGCTTTGTTGGCTGCAACACACTTCTTTCTCTTGGGCTGGCTCCACTCCTTGTTAGCATCTTTCCTTGGCAGGTATCCTACAACTCTTGCATCTCCAATGTCTTGGGGTTCCAAGGCGATGAAGGCTTCACCTTCACAGTTTCATGTGATGGCTCTCTGGGCCTCCATGCAGGTGCAGGGGCGCCCCTGACATATGCCTGGTGTTGTAGTAGTTCCTTCGTCTCAGAGGGAGACTCAGTAACTACTTTCTTCTATTCTTGCCTCTAAAGCCAGAACCACATGGCCAGAGCTGCCACGTCCTGCCTCTTCTTGGGGCTGGAACATGGTGCCCTCATTTGTTCACTTGCAGAGGACCATGGCACCCTTGTTTAGTTGCAGAGGAACATGGCGCCCTCGTTCAGTTGCGTCTGCATCAGTTCTGTGGTTGATGGCTTCCTTCCCTGCTTAAGCGTCTCTTTAATTCCTTTCAGAAGCTGGAAGCTTAGCTGGGTGGGATCGTGCCCAGAGGTCAGGACTCCCTTTATCTCACTTAGCATCGGGCTTTTCTTTAAACTATGTTGTCTCCTTGATCACTGGACTTAGCTCTGTTATACTTCCTGGTGCTCCTTTTCTCCTTAAACTGTACATTTAAATTTTTTGCTTGCTCAGCTTTCTCCATTTCATTATTGATCTGCATAAGAGTGACTGCTGGTTAACACAGGACTAAGTCAATACTAGACTGTCTTGAAATCTCCTCTGCCATTACCATCAACCGAAAACTCTTTAATTTAGCTTCAGGCATATTTTTTGGACAAGGGAAGAAAAAAAAAGCCACGTTTTCTGCCAAAACATCATAAGAACCGTCTCTAGGCCACTTACTAATATTTTTCCCCTCTGAAATTTCTCGAGCCAGACTTTCATAATCTACATTGCTCTCAGCATCACAGTCTTGCATACTCCTACTTGTATGCCCCTCAAAGCCCCACCTAAAGCATTCAGCTGCTTTTCTAACGCGAAGTTCTAAAGTCCGCATTCTGCCAGCTATCAGCATGGTCAGGCCTATCAGAGCAATTCCCCACTCCTGGAACCAACTTCTGTCCTAGTCACTGTTTTATTGATATGAAGAGATAATAGGACCACAGCAACTGCTATAGAAAAAAAAGTATTTAATTGGGGCTTGCTTAGAGTTTCAGAGGCTCATTCCGTTTTAGTCATGGCAGGGAACATGGTGGCTCTCAGGCAGATGTGGTACTGGAGTAGCTGAGAGTTCCACATCCAGGTCAGCAGACACCTGAAAGAGAGTGACACCTTGGTGGGGCTTGTGCTTTGGAAACCCAGAGACTACGTGCATTGACACACTTCCTCCAACAAGCCCACACCTTCTAACCCTCCATTAGTGTCACTCCCCAATAACTAAGCACTTAAATATATAAGCCTATGGGGGCCATTTTTATTCAAACCACTAAACAGTTTGAGAGAGTATAGCCCTTCATGGCAGGGAAGACAAATCAAGAAGCCTAGCTTAGGCTGAGTAGTTGGTCTGGAGCCTGTATCACTTGCCTTATTTACCTACTTCCTCCAGCTAGACCAGACTTCCTAAAGGTTCTGCAACCTCCTAAAACAGCACCACCTAGTGGGAACCAAGTGTACCAACACATTACCTTGTGGGGACATTGTGCATCCAGAGCACTAGAGAGCACGAGAGCCTGAGAAGTTCAGGTCCTAGAAGCGTTGTCTGTGTGCTTTGCCTCTGTGTCCTTTGTAATATCCCTTTTCGTGACTTTGATAGCTAGTGTCACTGGCAGATTTGGCCTATGGAAAACAGCACTCAGAATACTCACTCTTCAAGGATGCTGGGCTCCCGCTGCAGCCTTGCTTACCAGTATGTGGATAGAGGACTTCTCTTAGCCAAGGTCTGTTATTGAGGTAGCAGTAGTGGTGAGCAGCTTCTCTCGCAATGGTGTGTGCCACAGGGACGATATCCCGCGCTCTGGAAATGTTCCTGCTGACTGACTCATGTGCTGAAAACCAAACAGCTTGTCCCCAGGCTCCTTTCAGTTAGGATTATGTCACTAGGATAGGAGAGTATTTGCTTTGCTGGACCCAAGGACAATTTTACTATCTAATTCAGACTTCGTGTGGGTACCCGTGCAGATGTCTGCCACAAACACACTTCTGACTCCTTTACTACACGGAAACACTGCAAGTTTAATTATATGTATATATCCAATTATGTGTGTATTTTAAAGGCTGTTTTTAAATCTGTATGGGTGTTTTGCCTGCAGGTAAGTCTGTGCACCATGTATGTGCCTGGTGCCCTCATAGACCAGAAGAGGACATCAGCTCCCCTAAAATTACAGAGGAATTACAGAGGTTGTAAACCAGCATGTGGATCCTGGGTCCTCTTAACTTTCTGAGCCATCTCTCCAGCCTCTACTTAACAGTTTAATTAGAAAGCTAGATACACCGATAGGTGATAAGTAATTTAAAAAAATGACTCCGTAAGAGCCCCTGTCCTAGCACCTAGAATAGTCCTTGGCACAGAGAGGTTCTCGAACAATATTCATGACACTTTGCATAAGAAAAGGATGACACAGGTTTAACTACATATCGGCCTTTTAACACTCTTATGGGAAATCACCTTCAGTACCCACTCATCATAAGCAACGTTGTTCTTATTTACTTTTATGACTGGTTTATGTAGCTTGTCATTTTGTACATACTGTTTTGTGTCCTGCCATTTAAAAAAGCCGTAATGACAGGTGACTAGTATAATTGCACGTTTCAGTTGCCATCCCTTTCTGATGCGCTTGTATATCTGTGTCAGGCAGCGTGTCTCTCCATCAGACCCCCAAGGGAGGAGGCACAGGCTGAGTGGTGGCATCTGGTATCACACTTCTGTGATCAGGTTAGGACTGTTTTCATAATAAATGGCTAAATAATAATTTAGGAATGTATTTAAATTGTGTAACCATGCATATTTCTCATTATACTCTTACTCCTGGAGCTCTGTGTGGTACCATAGTGAACACCTTTGTTTGGGTCTTTTGTTGTGCCTTTCATTTCTTTAGGAGGAGGTGAGGGAGAGAGAGATTTCCCAAGTGTTGACATCAGTTTTCATTCTTGCGGCCCGTGTAGGTGTTCTGGCCGTACATTTGACTGCTTATGCTAAGCTTACATGCTGCTCACACTTCCGCAGGGAATGAAGTCCATTTGGATGTGGGGTGGTTATTTTTCCCCAAATAACTTGATTTTGTTTTTGTTTTACTTTTTGTTTGTTTTGTTTTTGAGGTGGGGGGGTCTCAGGATATAGCCCTGCTGGCCTGGAACTCACTGGGTAGAGCAGGCTGGCCTCTAGCTCACGGAGGCCCACCTGCCTCTGCTCCCGAGGGCTGGGAATCCAGGCGTTCACCAGCGTACCTAGCACTTGATTTCTGCCTCATACAGTCTCACTGGTGTTTTACTGCAATGTGTAGCTTTCCCCAAATACCAGCTTCTCTGGTATTTTTGACATTGTGTTCATGTGTTTAAAAACTTAGCTTAACCAATTTAACTTTAGAGAAGCTCATGTTATGAACTTTAATGTTTATACAACTTACCTAATTTGAAGTGTACTGACCATCACTTGTTCTGGAAAAATCATAATATACATATTATTCTAACTTATTTCTCTTTTATCCCCATCCATTTCTTTCTCATTCTTTTTCCATCTTTCTCCTCCTTTCTTTCACCATATCTTTTTTTTAAAGTTTTCTTTACATTTTAATGATTTGTGTGGATGTTCATGTGCCACACACAGCACGTGTGGAAATCAGAGCACAACTTGTAGGAGTCAGTTTTTCCTTCTGTCACGTAGCTGTTGGGGTTGACGCTAGGTCATCCAGCTTGGCAGCCATCTTGCCATGCCTTGTGTGTTTCTGCTGAAGGGGAGCAGGTAGCACACAGCTGTGGCAGGAGCAAAACCAGTTCTACATGCCTGAAGAAGGAAATACTGCCTACTGCTAGGGTCCTTGCATACTGTTATAAGATTTAATAACGTTATATTAAAAACAGGAGCAGTTGAGGGAGGTGGTGGAAGGCCATGAAAGGTGGCAGGCATGGTGCCTTATTTTGTAAACCACATTTGTGGTAGGCGGGGTCGGCTTATTTCATCTGAGGTGCAGCTTGGTAGGCAATGCTTTCAGTCCTTCTGTGGTCAGGTCACATCTCTCGGGAAGGGTCATCTGTTGCGTAGTTGGGTGATCTAACCTTGCCTCTGCTACAGTAGAAATTTAAAATTTGGTATCTTAATTGTGTTCCACTAACAAGCCATCAAATGTGGAAAACAAGCATTATAATTTTCCATGTGTCTTATGAAGTTGCAATATTGAATAATCTGTATCACATTATTCTAGGGGCATGTGAACCGTGAGTGGCTGGGATAAAACATTCATACTTCTTCCTCGTTTGATTCTCCCTTCTGTTTATGGAGAAATGATCACTTTTTCTTGTACACCACCACTTTCATAGCAGCCAGTGCTGTTTTGCAGTTGTTTTTTAAGGTTTTATTTTCTTTTTATTGATGTATCTATGTGCAAGTACGTCTGCTTGTAGATGCTCATGTTGCCGCCTGGGGTGGGTGCTGGCAACTGAGCTCAGTCCTCTACAGAGCAGCAAGCCACCTTAGCCACTGAGCCATCGCTCCAGCCTCTCTCTTCCCTTTTCTTAGATTTTCTATTTAATGCAAGGCTGTTTTTAGTCTGGGTTTGACTATGTGTGGGCAAAAAGGTTTGTTGTTCTATTGTGGAATATGTTTTGTGAAAACACTAAACCTTTGTGTTTAGTGTTGAGTTTTTTGAAATGGTTTCTGTTGTAGCCTTGGCTGACCTGAAATGCACTGTAGCCCAGGCTGGCCCTATAACCCAGCGTGAGTGCTGAGATTATATATTAGGGTCGTTTCATCATGCCTAGCCATATTGTAAGCCACCAGGTTGTAAAATTATAGCTACAAATAAGACTTTAATGCACAATTGTGTAGCTAAATGTGTTTGAAATTTTAAAAGGAACTTCACAATTACGTTGCAAAGGAAGGCTTGCTCCTGGAGCAGCCATGTAATGCCACTTTAGGCTATATTAAGAGCCTAGTAGGTAAGGGTTTTCAGAATGATGGTTACAGAGGGCTCTTGGGAGAGGCAGGGATTCATTTTAAGCAATTTATGTGCTCCAAACACTGGCAAGTAGGAGTCCTGTCACGGATAGCTTCTTAAGAGTAGCACAGACTTTTGTTTATTTAAAATAATTCATTATTTATCACCTTCCCTCAGTAAATCTGTAACTGGCTGTACCTGCGGTCTGCCAGACAGTTTTTTAGTTAGCATTTTTACACAGCAAACAGTATTACAACATAGAAAGACAGAGAACAGTTAAGGGATGATGGGTAACAGAGCCAGCTCCAGTACCAGGTACAGATCCTCTTTCGTTAGGATATGCATCCGTTCCCTCATTCGTCCACGTGCTGGCTTGTTCAACAGGAGCAGCCCTCGATGGCCACCAAGCTGGTGGTGACCTGTGTTCTGAAGGATCCCAGACGGGGCTCCCACTCTCACCTGAGGGACCAGGAGAAGTATGGAGCTAAGTATTCGTGCGAAGTCCTGGAGGCTGAGCAGAAACTGTTGAGGAGGGAGAGGAGTTGGCCAGTAGCCTGGGTAGGGGTGTTGTATGCCAAAGCCCTAGGCCAGAGAGCAAGGCACTTCCCCCGGCCCAGCTCCATCACCCCTGTGAGGTGAGTGTTTGAGTGACCTGGTCGTGGGTCTGCCTTTTAAGATTCATTCGGTGGCTTTGAGGAATAACTTGCCGTAGTCATTCTGTGTTATTCTTAATGATTGATTTTAAAGGTTTTTCAGTTGACTTATTATTTTAGTGCGCATTTGTGGAGTACTTACGATTTGATACCTGCATACTGCACATAGTGAGTAACCATGGTAATTATCCTTTGTTGGCTCTGTTTCTTAACAATTAAACTCTATTATACAACCCAACTAGCTTACACAAGAGGGAGAAAAGGTTAAAGGGAAAAAAGAGTGAACCTTTCGGTATCTGACCCACGAGTCCCTAGGTGTCTCTGGCCTGCGCGCTGGTCCGGGCTGTTTGCTGATCCATGAGAGCCGGGTTCTCCGCTTGCCTGTCTCAAGTGCGAAGGGCAGGGCGGTCTCCTTCTCCCATTGAGGGTCGATTAGAAAAACAATAGTCCAGGTGGAGTCCCCAGGTCCAGGATGGCTCCACCCAGTCAATCTCAGGTATCTATGGTGTGTCCAAGGGTAAAGCCCGCCAAGACTGCTTTCACCTGTGACAAAGCTTACAGTCCTTCTCAGAATCCTTCATTATGCACATCACAGTAGTGCACTGAGCAGAACTATTGTCTGGAGGGAACCAAGATCAAAGGCTTAGTTATTTTTACTGAGGTGCCGGTAGAGAATTCCCCCCATCCCAAGCTGTAGTAGTGGGCCATCCAGGCTCCTGACTGGCTAATCCTGTTCCTCTCTGGGGAGGAAGTCCTACCCTGCTCCCCATAGCCTCTCATGCCCAACCTACTCCAAGCCCTCGGCATCATGGTCCCAGGATAAAACAGCTTAAGTCACACTAGAGATCACACACAGGGCCTCAGACATGCCAAACAGTGTTCTCTCAGCTGAGATATATTTCCAGCGCCAGGGCTGACATGGGTTTTTTGCAGGGCAATGGTGAAGTGGTCAGGCTTCAGGTTAGCCTGTATGTTCTGTCGCTCAGCCCTTCAGGAATGATCCGCCAGACTAAATGATTTAACTTAAGGATTTTATCACCTGGTCCGCAGCATGGTTCAGAGGGGACACTCCTCAGGTGCTGCCCAGCCCTGTGAGCTCTCTAGAGATCCTGATGTGTAAAAAAAAAGTGTCTGAAGTGTATTAAACTGAGATGCTTTCAGAACAAATTAGATTTTTTCCCCCTTTGAATATTTTTCTACTACAAATTAAGTTAGGAGAATTCCTTTAAGTGAACCTTATTTTGTATGATTTTAGCTGCTCCTGGACATGAGAAACTTTATACCATTGGCTAAGAGTTTTTCCTTTACCATTCCTTTTGCTTAAGCAATGTATGTTAGGGACATGCCACGACATGCTTGTGGGGGTCAGAGACAACTTGTGGGAGTTGGTTCTCTCTAACATATCAGGCCTGGGATTAGAACTCAAGGTGTCAGGGTTGGCAGCGAGCTCTTTTACTTTCTGAGCCCCCTTCGTTGGATCTGAAAATGGCTGTAGAGAATAAAAGCTGTGTTTCTGCTAAACTCTGAACTGAAGCTAGAGACCCTGAGCTGCTTTGGGGGGTGTCCTGCCCGTTATTTACTTCCCTCTGGGGAGGGGGGGGCTCTCTCCATGTAGGGCAGCGCTAAGCCTGAAGGGCCTCAGCAAGCTCCCTACTCACGGACCTGGAGTTTTTTCACTGATCTCTTCCAAGCCATGCTTTCTTTTTCTGCACATGGAAGAGGCCTCTCCTCAGCAAGTGTCTGTCAGACGGTCTGACTGGAAACATCCTCGCTTTCTCTAGCTGTCTTGATACGAATGGAAGGCGCTGTGCAGTGTGGGTGAGTGCCTCTGTGCTCTGACAGCAGCTGCCCACACCCTTCTTGTAGTGATGCTCAGCTCACACCGAGACTGAGGCCTCTCTGTGTTGGGCACAGTAATAGCGCCCTGCATGCACTTAGACCTGACAGATTGAACCTGCAGCCCAGGAGGCCGAGTGCCAGCTGGGTGGGGTGCAGTCAGGCTTACACTGAGACATTTCAGGCTTACTCTGTATACTGACTGTGGCATGGTCCAAGCAATTGCTTTAGTTTCTAGCTCTGACCTTATCAAATTCCTTACTGTAATAGCTGTTTATTTATTATTATTCTAGACAGTGGTATGTAGTCAGCTTAGTAAAGGGGTGATTTTATAATAAAAAAATGGACACATTAAGATAAGACTTAAGTGCAATCACAAGAAAATGTTTGGTTCTGTTTATTAGGCTACAGGCATATTAATGGTCCCCTCCCCCTTTCTCTTATACCTGCCCTTCCTTTTTTTTTTTTAACAAAGGGGATACATACAATTATTTATATTACTTTGTATCTAATATGAAAAGATCTCTCTAAATTATTTACTTTTGTTTTTATTTTTAAAAAACCAGAGAGAGAGGCTTGAGAGAGAGAGAGAGCCCAGCAGTTAAGAGAGTATATTCTGGCCAGGCGTGGTGGTGCACACCTTTAATCCCAGCACGTGGAAGGCAGAGGCAGGTAGATCGCTGTGAGTTTGAGGCTAGCCTGGTCTACAAAGTGAGTCCAGAATAGCCAAGGTGACACAACCAAAAAACCAAAGGGAAAAAAACAAGAGTGTGCATTCCTCCTCTGGTCACACAGGGTACCATTCCTCCTCTGGCCCCACAGGGCACCAGCACTCACATACTTGCACACGCCACACAGACAAATCATTTACACAGAATAAAAAAAAATTTTTTTTAAAGAAAACTGTGAGCAGGTATCTTTGAGTGAAACCTCATACCATGGTCTTCCTCCTGACTTTCTTGGATCTAGTGTTCCGCCAGCCCTGGGTCACAGACGGATGCAGCTGGGCTCAGCCTCCTGCTTCGCACAGCAGCAGGACTTGCCTGGCTTCCTGCTGACTCAGCCCTGTTACTGTGCTCGGTGAACAGCCTCCTCTGTTGACAGGTCCCAAGGCCACAGGACAATCTCAAGGAGTGTTTGGAGCAAGTGCACCAACACGAATGCTGCGTTGTCTTTCTGAAAGGGGAGTAAACGGAGGGGCATCCACATGACACTGTGGCAGTGGTGGCATCCACATGACACTGCGGGAGTGGCGCTGAGCACTGTGTAGCCTGGGCTGTTGATCCCCTCCACACACACAGGCTTTGGGTTTTATTTTTATTTTTTTGAATATATTTTTAACTGAAATAGAGTCACATCAGTTTGCCTCTCCCCTTTCTCCCTTTAGCTCCTCCCAAGTATGCTGCCCCAGCCCTCCCCACATGCAAACACCATTCTCAAGTTAATAGCCTCTTTTTCTTTGATTATTATTTTTACTTACACACATATATATGTATATGTATGCACAAATATATAAATACTTCCTACTTATTGGACAAGTACCCTTAGTCTCATTGCCTCGTGAAACAAATATTTTTGCTTTTCTGTGTACGTATCTGTTGGAATATGCTATTCTCAGCACTTCTGTTTCTAACGTTAAAGTGCTTCAAACATTTTTAGCTCAAACTATTTTCTATCACGATTTTAAGTCTCTTGTAGTTCAGGCTGGTTGCAAACTCACAGTGTAGCCGAGGGTGACGTCACTCTCCTGCCTCTTATTCCTCCACCTCCCA